>NC_140247.1:15904706-15912206 GCF_949987555.1 Borostomias antarcticus | reverse complement strand
TCAATCAACAACACCCCTGTCCTGTACGCTACAGACCTGCCATTTCAGGAAACTGGGACTGGGCTTACATCTCCTATCCCTGGTCATAACGGCCAACCCCTCCCACATTACAACTAAAAGATGAATCCCTCCAGGAAATTAAACAAGAGTTGTTTGTTAGGGGTTACAGTAAAAGCCCCTCCTCCTCCTCCTCCTTGCCCTCTCGACCTCAGACACGATGCTGATGATCCTCGCCGGCCGCTGGAGGATTCTCCCGCTGCTACTGATCCTGGTATAATACTGGTGATCATCAACACCCACATGAGCGCCCGGGTGTGGGGGGGGGGGGGGGGGGGGTAAGGCTACGGGCTTGTTACCTCCCTGACAGGTCTGGCCTGATCTTTCCTTAGAGGCACACGGTGCAAAGAGGAACAGTGTGTCTGGACCCAGAATGACCTGCCACTCAAAGCCACACAGCTGGCCCACCACCGCCCCCCTCTCTCCCTGCTCTCCTGTGCCTGACTCTGTAGACACCTGGGGTCCTGTCTGATTTGTAGCTGTCTTTTTACTGGCCTCTGAACAGCGAGACAGTAGGTAGGAGGGCATCGACACCATGCTTTGGAGGACAGGGGTAGGCAGGAGGAAAACAATCAAATGTTTCTCTTTCACTACATCTATCTTTCTCTCTCTCTCTCACACACACTCACACACACACTAGAGAAAAAGTAATAAAGACAGCCTAATAGAGTGACATTGCAGAAAATGAACTGAGATATCTTTGGCTATACAGTAAGTGAAATCACAACAGCCATTGCGATGGGATTTTCCCAAGAGAATAGCTTTCAAATTAACCTAAGGCACTGATTGGGTACGCAGCTGCATTTGCAGGAATGTTTTGTATGAATGCCTAAAACATATTTTATTCATGACTCACTAAAAAACATGAGTAGTATAGATCGGTTAGATGCAGAAATCGTTGCATAGCTGTGTGTGGTTTGTAACGTTTAAATAGCTAGCTGGCAACCACCACAACACTAGCGACTACACCAAATAAGGTGCTGGGCTAGCCTGTTTGCCAATAAGACGTGACATGATCCAGAAATTGTCTCTTGAAAATCGTGTCTGCGTTATGCATTCACATGTATATATTGGATAAAAGCATTAACCATTCTGTGCGGATATGGCTGCCCACACTACTATGGCCTGTAGCGCAAGATTGAATTGGCTGGGTAGCTAGCTTGCTAGGTTAGCCACTAGCTAGCTAACTACTAGCTAGCAAAGCTACAAGGATGCGCAGCCGAGCTGTGCTCTGTGTGGTCGCCCACAGGGTTCCTGACCAACCGTACTGTGGACCTTAGCTCATAATGGCTGTATGATATTTAACATGGTACACATACACAGCTATTTTGACCGATTGGACACACATTAAAGTCCTCCGTCATTTCTTCTCCATTCGCTTCCCTGCAATATGCTACTCTTCCTCGTTCACATTAAAGCCCAGCATCTTCCAAAAACAATGTGGTAACATACATACTGGATGATCAAAACGAGAGACTGGGAACCCAGCCCGTGTGTAAAAGCGTGTAAGAAACACCAACCTCTTAGTATTGAGTCGCATACTCCTTGGTCGCGCATTAGAAATGATTTTTCTCCACACCAGTTAGCCAGCTAGCTTTGCTGAAGCTGTTCGCTTCCTTGTTTCTTTCTCCTGGGCTGCAGGCTTCCTCCTCCTGGGTCCCCGTGTGCGGAACGTTCACACGCGTCCCATGGTGTTCACTAGAACAAGCTCCTTCTGGCCAGAGCACAGCGGTCTGAATTACTCACACCTACCCGCTGTCAGATGCATCTAACGTTACCAGATAAATGATAAGGGACGCAATACTGAGCGTTATCTCTGCCATTCACGCCTTCCTTTGACCGACCGCTCTTTCTCTCTCTCTCTCTCTCTCTCTCTCTCTCTCTCTCTCTCTCTCTCTCTCTCTCTCTCTCTCTCTCTCCCTCTCTCTCCGTTTCTTGGTCTCACACGTCTTTCGGCGTGTTCTTGGGATGTTCAAAGCATGTAAAATGGCACATGAATTATGAGCTCTCTTGCCTTTAGTAAAAAATAATAATCTCCAGCCACATAAAATGACGACTGTGGGTTCCTTGTTATTCCAGGAGAAATGTTCAAAATGAAAGAGATACTCTGATTTAGCTGAGCGTGGCTGGATTGCTATTGTTCTCGTTTCTATTGTGTGATCTTGTTGTGTGGGGTTTTGATTAACCTTGTCAATAAACTTACTACTTCGTTCGAAAACACGTTTTATTCTCCGTGAGCTCTAGGTATCTCAAAAGTGTCCATCGTTCTCCATTTTTGTCTTGAAAAAATGAAATAAATAAATAAATGTAAATAAAATATGGGGAGGAAAAATATGCTCGCCCCTCCCCTTTTTGTAACGTCAACGACTCGTATTGAATTTTGGGAGTTGTAGTGTGTGTGTGTGTGCGTGCGTGTGTGTGTACGTGTGTGTGCGTGCGTGTGTATGTCTGATAAAAGCTGTACAGCTGCTTCAAGAGCCATGGAAGACACACTTCTGCTGATAATGAATTTGAGTTGCTTCAGAATAGCCAATATAGCCACAATAAGAAGAGCATGTTTAAGGTTGGGGAGAGACATTATGTAATTACTAATAACAGAGTTCCGTGACTTCCATACTGTAGCCTATATGTTGGATCCTCTCAAGCAGAAGCCTTATTCACACACACACACACACACGCACGCACGCACGCACACACACACACACAGCAGTGCAAAGACGGGGCAGACAGAGCTTGATAATAGCTGTGATATGAACTGTTACAGCAGTGTTATAGCTGTACACCTGGCCGCGTGGGAGACCAACTCACTGGTCAGTTTTTAAGTGACTTGTGAAAAATTGAGGAGTGCTAGCTATATTACTATGCGTTTGTGTGTGTGTGTGTGTGTGTGTGTGTGTGAGAGAGAGAGAGAGAGAGAGAGAGAGAGAGAGAGAGAGAGAGAGAGAGAGAGAGAGAGACTTCCTGTAATTCTCACATCCTGATCACTTACTTGAGATTCATGTAATATTTATAAGTAGTATGTTCTGTTGAAGTGGTAAATTCTTCTGCGATGTGCCAACACATCATCACCATCACTAACAAACTGTTCCTATGTTGTGCGAACTCCCTCCCTCCCTCCCTCTCCACCGCTGTGCTGGGTACCGTGGCCTCGCACCCTGTTTCACGCAGTGCTAACTAGCTAGGCTAGCAGCTCCGCTTCCTGAGACGCACCGGCTCCAGCCAACATAGCTAACGGTGCTGTGCTGAATAATTTGGCTCGTTTCTAAATTGAAGCCGGAAAAATTACACAATATACAATTGAAGGAACAGACATATAGATATTCAATAATCCAAATAATTGAAGATGATTAAGCTCTTTTCTCTGAAGCAGCAGAAGAAAGACGAGGAATCTGCTGGAGGAAACCGAACAGGAGCCGGGGGTAAAAAACTAAGCGCGGCCCAGCTTCGAGTACAGAAAGGTAGGCTTCTGCTCACTCGATACGTGTCTATTTTGAAATCGAGGAATACCATCACTAAGATATATTTAATATTAACCTTTATCCCGATAGGTTTGAGTAATAAAGACGGACACAAGGCGAGCTGGTGTGCATTGTCATGACTGGGAGGCAGAGGCACCCATTAGCGTTAGCATAGGGCGCTAGCTAGGCTAGCTAGCTGCCTGGATTTGAAAACAAAACGTCGCAGACATCCAGCCAGTCTGGTCTGGAGGTGCCGAAGCCTCCCTCCCCAGACCGTTTAGCTAACTTAGCTAGCCTTAACCTAACTAGCTAGTTAGCTTAAGCTGGAGTCCACAGTTCAAAGAGAAGGGGACTTGCTGTCTAGCTAGCTAAGTGGTTTTATTGATAATCAACCAGACTAGCAAGCGATTCTTGTGCTACTTGAGACAAGTTATGAATGTCCATTTCTGCTTGATAATCTGACATGTAGTAGTAGCCTAACTGTGAGACAAGCTAAACACTTGCTCAGTCAGCATTGCAGTCAATGCTGTCCTTTTTAAAGTAGCTAGCTAGTTAACTAACTAGATTGCTGGTTAGCCTTCTATGGCTAGCTAAGTAGATATTACAGACAGGATAGGCAGTTTGCCAGCCTACCAACATCTGATTGAAATCACAGTTTATGATTTAGAAAGGCTAGCCTTGCTAACTTTAGTCTAACTTAGCCTGGCTAGCTAGGACAGTGTACACATTCACAGTACAGGACAGAAAAAGTAGCCTAAATAAACAAAAAGTCACATAAGCATACATTGAGAATATGCCCTGTTTAACCAGTTTCAGAGTGATGTACACGTTTTTTCTGATGCATCACTTTATTGAGTAGAGGGTCTGAAAGGTGATACGGTCACGCTGTCTTGTCCAGTATCAGCTCGCTGTCTGGTGACATGACATCATTGTTTGGTAAAGCTTCTAGGCTTTGCAGTGCTGCAGTGTGTCACTCTTCAAAATGTATGTAAGTCTGTAAAAAATCTATGACAGTCTGTATAGAGAGACTTGTAAACTGTTGTACATTACATTTACAACACTGTAATTTAGCAGATGCTTTTATCCAAAGCAACTTACAATAATTGCATTTAACGTAGGTAGTCAGTGTACTGCTACATGCCAGAACTCACAATTGTATCTCCTTTCTAAACAAGTGACTAAGAGCATCATCCAGTAGAAACAGCCAAAGAGCAAAGTAGCAACTGTACCGCACCAGAGTACAGTAACAGTGTAATAGAGTGTGTAATAGAGTGTGTATTAGCTTAGGAATCACAGGCCCACCAATGCCACACGTAGACACCCAGCGATGATGTGAAAGAGCATAACTGTGTCCTCCATAGCGATGGAGGCTGTGCTCTTATCATAGGAACAGTGAGGCTAGTTGGGCCACAATGACCTATGACCTACACAGCACCGTTAAGTGATATTGGGAGCTACTCATTTTGTGGTGGGCAATTTTCCAACTGGTGTCAGGGAGTAGAATAAGGTGATAATCGGGGGGATTTCAGTGATTCTGAGAAATTTTCGTCATGTCCTCTCTACTTATTTGACAGATATCAATGAGCTGAACCTGCCAAAGACATGTGAGATTGACTTCCCTGACGAAGATGACCTGCTCAACTTCAGACTCATCATCTCCCCGGACGAGGTTTGGAACTCTCCAACAGCTGTTACCTGTGTAACCTCACCTGGCTGGAACTCATGTTAGCTGTTACCTGTGTAAACTCACCTGTTAGCTGTTAGAGCCTTCTACTGTGGGACAGGCTGTAATGTTCCCTTTGACTGCATGTCATGTGTGCCCATCAGAACATGTTTGGGGTTTCAGAATGTTGTGTTTATGAATTAGGTGAACACATGTCTCTCTCTATCTCTCTCTTTCTCTTTTCCAGGGCTTTTACAAGGGGGGAAAGTTTGTCTTCAGCTTTAAGGTGAGGCCACAGATCATGTTTATATGGATGATGGGAAGTATTAAGGCTATGTTTGTTCGTTAAAGAATATTGTGGAATCCTCTGTAGTTTCTCGAACTAATCATTTTCGTTTTTGAAGTAATTCGATTTGGCCGGTGCACGGTATCTAAAAGATGTGAAGAATGTGGAAAGGGTGCTAGCTGAAGCTCACATGTTTCTGGCTGCTATATCTTTGGTTTCATGTTCTGAGGCATGTTTGGATGGTGATAGTGGGGTCATTTGTCCGTGTGTGTGTGTGTGCGCGCTCCAGGTAGGACAAGGCTACCCTCATGACCCCCCTAAGGTCAAGTGCGAGACCATGGTTTACCACCCCAACATCGACCTGGAAGGAAATGTCTGCCTAAATATCTTAAGGTAAACAACAACGACGACAACAACAACAACATGCGCGCACGCACACAAACACACACACACACACACACACACACACACACACACACACACACCAGTAATACAATCTGTGTAAAATTGATAGCGTTGCTTAATGTACTATAATATTGCTTTTAGGTGTCTTGACATATTTGCTTCTCTCTTTGTTATCTTCCAGAGAGGACTGGAAGCCTGTGTTGACAATAAACTCCATCATATACGGACTACAGTATCTATTTCTAGTGAGTACAGGACTTGATATGAAGTATTTTATGCTCGCTTGTCTTGTCGAACTGCTCTTCTAAAGACCATTAACCTCTCCTCTTCCTATCCCATTCCTTTGCATCATATAACTGGATCTCCTCTCCCCCCCCCCCCTCTCATCCTCTCCTCTCCTCTCCTCTCCTCTCCTCTCCTCTCCTCTCCTCTCCTCTCCTCTCCTCTCCTCTCCTCTCCTCTCCTCTGCTCTGCTCTGCTCTGCTCTGCTCTGCTCTGCTCCTCTCCTCTCTCCTCTCCTCCCCCCTCCTCTCCTCCCCCCTCCTCTTCAGGAGCCTAACCCCGAGGATCCGTTAAACAAAGAGGCCGCGGAGGTGTTGCAGACGAACAGGCGGTTGTTTGAGCAGAACGTGCAGCGGTCGCTGCGGGGGGGCTACGTGGGCGCCACCTACTTTGAGCGCTGTCTCAAATAGCTCCCGGCCAGACACTCTTCTGTTTCCTCCCCTAAGACGCATTACCGTTTACACGCGCTGAGACATGACTGACCCACTGACTGACTGACTCGCTGACCAGAGTGGACATGGAGGGGGGGGTGGGGGAGGGGGGCACGGGGGCAGGGTGTAGGGGGAGGGGTACGGGAGGAGGAAGGGAGAGGAGGTGCGGGGGGAGGGGGGGGGTGGTGGTGAGTGTGTCTGTCCATAAGGTATAGAGGGCAGTTGTGGATGGTCAGGGAATGTTGCTCAGAGTTGATAAACTGGTAAACGCCACTACGCTGATGTTGACACCCACAGAAGTTTTTTTGCGAAGATAAGACACACCTACTGATCCTCTCACTCGCACACACACACACGGACGGACGGACGGACGGACACAGACAGACACACACCTACACACACCTCTCCCCACCCTCTACTAAAGACCCCGCCGACCGACGTACGCTACAACATCCAGCAAGAACCTCTCGAGCACGAGAGCTCGGGACTCGACCGATCGCACGCAGACGCCCGTGCCACGGCCAAACCTAACGTGAACACGCGCGTGCGCGCTCATATCTACTGTCACATGTGAGGCCTACTCTACCACATGCTCATGTTTCAGGTACATGTACTTACCCTGACGCAAACACATGCCAATGAAGTACGCTGGCATCGGACTGACGGACAGACAGACTTAGAGACAGATTGACAGGATCAGTAAATTGCAGGCAGGGCAGTTGTGGGTTTGGGAGATACTTTTTTTTTTTTTTTTTTTTTGTTATGGGGCAAGGGTGGGGGGGGGCCTTGGATTTTCCTGGGGTGGGCAGTGGGGGAGGGGGGGTTACAATGTTACAATTCTCTATTGTATATGAATCCCAGCTGTTCACATTGACTGCAATATGAATTATGTTAAATAAAATATGAACTTGAATGATT
>NC_140247.1:15862206-15894706 GCF_949987555.1 Borostomias antarcticus | reverse complement strand
TTCGCACGAAGCTTAACATACTTTAGCTTATTTTCTTGATGCGAGATGAAATTGTGATTAGTCTGAGCTATTGGATTTCAACTCATGTAGAAAAGACAACACACAGAGTGTGAAGCCAGTCACCCAGTCTGGCGTGTTGTATCAGGTATTCATGCAGATTCAAAAGTGTTATATTCCACCAGGAAGCTTCTGGTCTGGCCCCGTACTGAATGGTCAAACCAGTCGCAGTGAGACAGACACACCTGACAAATCCCACAAAAGCTATTTTGAGCCTGTTTTGTTTCTTGTTTGCTGTTTTGATGACTCCTCCTCAGAGCAGATGGGCGATAAGAGCTGAAGGTGGACAAGCCTTCTCTGGAATGCACAGGTGCATTGTGGGGTGTGGCCCCAAACACCTGAACACAATCAAGGCTAATTCAGGCCAATGGAAACAGTTCTGTTCCCAGCCTATATGAAAGGAAATGACTCACTGATATTTTCAAAAGCATGTGTCTGAGATCCACACAGTACAAAACCTGAGTAGGCATGAGCATGTTTATTCTGCATCACCCAGGGCTTGAACTCACAACCTTAAACAAGGGAAGGTCATGTTCTTGTTGAGCTACCCTACCTGCCAAGTGAGAAGCTGGCAGTTTGGCCTTTACTTGACCTTCTAATAAAACTTCTTAGGTTCTACAAAGTTCTCAAACAAACTTAACTCACACATGATGCATGTGGCAGCCTTCAAACTAATGTCAAAAATGCACAGCGGCAATTTCAAATTCCAACTGCCACTATGTATGTATGTGTGTGTGTGTGTGTGTGTGTGTGTGTGTGTGTGTGTGTGTGTGTGTGCGTGCGTGCGTGCGTATGTATGTATGTATGGACAGATGTAGTCCAAGGCGGGGTTTGGGCGGGGCTGCCAACACTGATGTCTCTGATTGGTGGAGCTGGCGCTATGGGATTGTAGGTAGTGTATTTTTTTCCTTATGAAAGCAATAGTTTGAGGGGGACAGAATGACAGAATACAGTCAAAAATTCCGTTGAATTTTCACACTACATCTTCCATACCATCCATCATGAAAATGTTTCTTTTTTTTTTTTTCAGGAACATTGGAGATTTATTGAGCGAGAATTTGCAGTAGCTGCATACAGTAGGCTACTGTTTACAGTAAAACATTTTGATGTGCTGTGGGCTCAATTTTTGATATTTAAAAAATATGCATAGATTGTTTGTGGAGGACAGTCTGAAGATGTAGTGTAGCAATTGTGGTGTCAATTGACCAAAAAATGTGGGAGGAGTAGGGTTTGATAGGGGGCGGCTGTAGCTCAGTTGGTAGAGCGGGTCGTTCAATGATCGAAGTGGTTCGAATCCTGGCTCCGACTGTCCACATGTCGAAGTGTCCTTGAGCAAGACACCTAACCCCAAATTGCTCCCAATGAGTAGGTTAGCGCCTTGCATGGCAGCTACCGCCATTGGTGTGTGAATGGGTGAATGAGAGGCCATTGTAAAGCGCTTTGAGTGCCGCTAAGGTGGAAAAGCGCTATATAAGTGCAGTCCATTTACCATTAACAGGTTAACAGTTGAGAAAAATGGAGTGATGGACTTCATAATTCCAGCCTGCTCAAAGCATATGGATGTTTATGCTCACTTGGGCCTACATTTTGGTGGTGGTTGCAAACACCTACAGCCAATTTGTTATGATTTTGTAAAAGTTTTTAATTTTAGAGGGCTGCTGTAGTGCCACCATCTGGTCCAAAATGCTAGTTGAGTACTTTTGGCACATGACTGGACCTATGTGCAAAGTTTGGTGATTTTTCATGAATGGTTATAAATAAATTCCTAGGAAGAAGATTCAGAATATTGGTGAATACAAGAGAGACCAGCAGCGGAAGAGAGACCAGCAGCGGAAGAGAGACCAGCAGCGGAATAGGGACCAGCAGCGGAGCTTCCCAGCCCCTAACAGGCCAGTCAGTCCTGCCTCTCCAGAATGCTGCATGGCTGCTCCCAGCACATGGCTGGTCCTGCTACATTCCACCACATTCACATTCATCTCTCTCACTGCTTTTCTTTCATACTCCATCTGTGTGTGAATGCGTGTGTGTGTGTGTGTGTGTGTATGCACTCATGCAAGTGCTGTGTGACTTCTCAACTGAATTCCAAGGGGGGACTTGTGTGCTTCTGTAATGGCCCTGTACGGGCAGCAACAATATCCTCATGACCAAACAGAAGGACATTGTGACATCAGAGAAGCAGTCGTCTGCCATGATGTGAGAATTACAAAGGTCACAGTGGCTTGCGCTCACACGTCAACTCTGTTAGCTCAATTATCTGCTAAGGGTGCGACTCCAAACAATGATATGCAAAAATGTCCTTTTCTGAACAATGACAGACCCCAGGCAATAGAGTTTTGGGAACAGTGTCCTGTCCTGTCCTGCACCCTGTCCTATGTCGTCTTCATCAACCCATATTGATGTGTGAACTTTGATGCAGCACCGTGAAACCTTGAATGGAGCGTGAAGATGCACCTTGCGCATGCGCGGATTTAAAAACATCATAGCGGAACACACGCAGGCTAAAGATGGAACAAGTGATTTTCACATCCAATGAATTTGCTGGAAGAACATAGCCTATAGCCTAGTTACTAGCATCAGAAGACAGACTAAACTGTGGTTTCATTATGTAGCTAATAGCTACAGCAACAGGAAATATTTTCATTTCATCATCTCTCATATCTCACTCCCAGTCAAAAAATGTCCGTTAACCACAATGCTAATTATGCTAAAAATGTTAGCGATCTAAAAGTTGTTCAGGAGGGGCGGAATCTCAAACCAAACCGATCACGTGACCAAGCCTCGTTCGTCTTTTTGGAAAACAAAGCGAGTCTTGATATTGGGTTCAGCGCACCTGCCCTACGTGCTCGACAAACGCCTCGGAACTTCGGCCTCACAGGCCTATTATTTATTGTTGAAAGCCGTGACATTATTATTATTATTATTCTCTATTGTAAAGCACTTTGAGCTGTACTTATTTGTATGAAGGGTGCTATACAAAAACATTTATAATTATTATAATTAAAATTAATTATTGTCCTATGCTGCTAGGAACTCTACTGCTGTGTCATTTTGTTTTGTTGTACTTAAATTAAATAAAAAACAGTGAAACCTGTTTCCATGTTATGTATATAAAGACAACAGCGTTTAAAAAACGTAGTTAAAAGTCTAGGCAAAAACCTGGTTAGATTACATTCAAATTGGCAAGTTTTTTAACGGGCTACATCACAGCCTATCTATTGTTTAAAGCTCTTTAAAATGACGTTCAAATACCATCTAGGCTACGTTTAAAAACACTTGACAATTTCAACGATATTTCACCAGGTATTAGCCTAGACGCCTTTTTACTGTCTAATCAACGTCTAATCGCTCACTGGGGTAGTGTTCTCTCAAACAAGACTAATATCTGAAAGCAGGCCCTGAGTGTGACCAATCACAACACACATCTGAATACATTACTACAGGCCTATCAACTCTTTAAGCTCTCCTACCCTTCTGCAAAACAACATTTCAAACTGTTACTGTATCTGTTTTACAACTGCAGAATGTTAACACCTCAAGGTGTGTGTGTGTGTGTGTGTGTGTGTGTGTGTGTGTGTGTGTGTGTGGGTGTGTACACAAACACAGCACTTCACAAGCATGGCTGTCCCAAAGTCGTTTTTAAAAATTCCATGTGTGACATGGTTATCCATGTTGGATCGGGACCCACGGCAGAACCAGCACTGTCCAATAGTGCCGTATCACAGGCATAGGAGCACAAACATCTACCACTAGACCAGGGGGGGCATTAGCTCAGGGCTGATATTTAGGCTTTTTAAGAATGGTTCCTCCTCATCACACCAGCTAAACCTTTGCTACACTCACATACTTCACCAGGAGCCAAGATAAGTGCCTTGACAAACCTGTTTAACCTACATGTTGTAGTTTATCTACAAAACAAACAAACCCTAGGGAAGAGTTCCTGTGAAACACAAACTTTGCTGGTATGTTATCAAAATGGCAGCTGTTCTGTATGTATGTGCTGTATGGCAGCGTGCTCAGGATGACAGTCTGTTCAACTGATGTCATGTAGATATTTGTTATTCTCAAACCTAGTTCTGACTTTCATATTGCACAAGAAAGAACAGACAGGTTCAACAAAACAATTACAGAACTGCATTTAGGAATTAAAATGCTCTAAATATTTGACTTTAAAAGTGTGAAATTGTGCGGGTATTTAGTTAAATGCTATTTACAGTGCATGTAAAAATGTTAACTTGATTCAGATGCTTCATATTAATCCAGTGACAAAGAATGTCACTTTACCTGTCTTTACACAATTTTACTGTTTATTACAGGATTTGTAATAGAAACTGTGAACGTCAACACACCTGTTTCTGGGTGATCTGTCTCCTCGGTGCTCGTCTGCTGTGGAGGCTGTCTGTGGAGCTCCTACCTGCTTCAGCCTCCGTGAGAGAGGCTCCGCCCACACTCGCAGGCGTGGTGTTTGAGCGGCGGGTGGCTGAGGTGTGGGGTGTGGCATGGGGAGTGGACAGGACAGGTATTCAGGTGAATCGTTGTAACTCTCCGTTCATCTTTGTGGGTGGGTGTGGAAGAGGGATACGAGGAAACGGTTTCAAGGTAGACGTCTATTGAACGTCTAATTGAAGTTTTTAGCTACTATGTCCAGGTTATAACTGTCTAACTATAGGCTGGCCCACCCATCAATTATCCGACTATTGAACGTCTAATTTAGAGCTAGGCTAGCCTGCTTGGGCTAGGCTAGCATACATGGGCTATGGTAGACATCTCTACTGAACGTCTAATTTAGGGCTAGGCTAGCCTACTTGCGCTATGGTAGACGTCTATTGAACGTCTGATTTAGGGCTAGGCTAGCCTCCAATATTCACCTTTACTTGCTATTAGTTTATGAATTGGCCTTAGCAAGAACCAAAAAATAATTTTCGTGACATGAGACTGCATGAGACCCTGTGAATTTATTAATTTGGAATGTTGGTGTACTGGCTGGTACGGTGGTACACTGGCGGGAAATCTTGTGGTGGAAACGGAAGTGACATTTTGCGTGTCACAATATCAGGAAGACAACAAACACTTCGCCCCGCGAAACGAAATCTACATCCACATACAAGAAAGACCGGTATTTACCTGCATTGAAGCCATCTTTCTAGAAAGTAGCTACAATCTTCCAATCCAGTCATTTTTCTCCATCATTACAGCGAGTGAGTGGGGGATTGTGGGAAGTGTGGTTCTTAAAACGCAGTGCCGATTTTATCACGACCAGAGGGGCCGCCAAAGTGCCGCGATATCTCATGTCGCTTTAATGTTGAGCATGCTCAAATCTCAATGTGACATTGTTCATACATTGATTACGGTCAAACAGGGACATTGTAGTCACCTTTGGGCTGACTTGGTGGAATGCTGCCTTTCCTGACTGACTTCACACAGCTTCTAAAGCATCTAGTTGCTCACGCATAGATGGAGCCATTTGATGGAGAAAAACTACTGAGTATTTGAGGTGCCATGATTTCATACTCGTTACACTTCAAATGGTGGTGATGGTGATGAGGTCGTAGGCTGGGCGATACTCTGCCACAGCTCAGATGCTAATTAAGTTAGTCTTTGTTTGTTTCCTTGCAATGGTGTTGTAAAGATTATAAACTGTGGTCTGATTGGTTATCTTGACCGTACACTGGAGTCAGTCTCTCCAACGTTGCAAAGTGGCATCGCAAGACTGTCCTGACAGTAGCTCTCCAGTTTGAATTCTAACAGTTGATGGTATAAAATGGAACAGCGTGCACGCGCACACACACAACATTGAATAGGGGAGTACACAAGTCTGCCAGTTTAATTTTATAGAAATAGAACAGGAGTTTATCTGTACTGTTAACCAGTACTTACAGATAAATATTAATAAATGTTCATTCTGGAGGCCAAACCTTGGCAACCAAATAAACACCTCAAGGTGTCTATATTAAATATAGGTGTACTATATTTAGATATAATTCAATGACTAAAACAAATAGAACTGACCTACACAAACATTTGTACCCCCCCCCCCCCCGCCCCAAATAGAAAGAAAAAGAACTGTAGTTTGTGCACATTTGTGTTCGTCTGAAAATTGGAAGCACTCTCTAGGATGCCCTCCTTTTCACTCTCCATGACTGAAAAACTGCAAACTAAAAATGGACAGAAATAAAACTGTCAAACTTATTTACCAGATGTAAAAAAAAAAAGAAAATAGAAGTGTTGTTGTAAGTCTTGTAAAAGCGCGTCCGTCCTGAGGGGTCTGAAGCGCTCCAGGTGAAAATCCCCCTCTTCAGAAGTCTTTGTAATGCAACAACCTGGTCAAGATCAAAAAGGAGAATAAAGTTAGAGAAATCTACGACGGGCCTTCGCTGGACATCGCAGCTCTGGTCACCCGGCTGTCTGCGCTGACCTGAACAGGGGGGCGTGTCCCTTGTTGTTGCCCAATGAGAAGAAGCCGCCGTGTGGGGAGAAGTGGAGGCAGTGCGCCCGGCGGACCGTCTTCCTCTCGAACACGGGGAAGTTGGAGAACACGGTGAAGCTGGGCAGGTGGACCTGGACGCACAGAACCGCATGGTCAGCGAGAACACAGAGACGGAACCGCAGGTGGGTCCGCTCCCGTCAGGCAGGTCAGGTCAGGAAGCAGAGTCACTGACCGTCTCTCTCCACAGGCTCAGAACCCACCTGTTCAAGAAGTTCTACCAGGATCCTCCCTCTTAAGCACATAGTGTTTATATCTTGTTACTCTTGCTTTTTGGCCTTGGCACTAGATTCTGCTCTTAGTCACTTATTTAGAAAGGAGATGCACTTGTGAGTTCTGGTGAGTAGTAGTACACTGACTACCTGCGTTAAAGGCAGTTATTGTATAAAAGAGTTATTGGATAAAAGCGTCTGCTAAATGACTGCAATGAATGTGTGATGTGATGAGCGTGACGGACCAATCGCACGGCCTCGTCTTCGGCGCGGGAGGCGATGGCGAGGACCTCGGAGGCGGGGTTGAAGCAGAGGGAGGTGGCGGCGGTCAGCAGGTTCATCACGGCCTTCAGAGGCTTGGGATTGGTCTCCTTCAGACACGCCCCCTGGGAGTAGATGTTCACCACACCGGACTGGGAGCTGGAGGAGGGGGAGGGAGGGGGGGGGGGGAGAGGGGAGAGAATGGGGGGCAGAGAAAGTGAGAGGGGGGAGAGAGATAGAGAGAGAGAGGGATGGGGGGGGGTAGAGGAGAGAGAGAGAGGGACAGTTAAAGAGAATCTGTTCTAGAACCCTCTGTTCCAGAACACAAACGCCGCGGTGGCCCCACCCACTCACCCGCACGCCAGGTACTGTCCGTTGGGGGAGGCGGCGAGGGAGGCGGCCCTGATGCAACCGTCGTCCGTGAACCTGTTCAGACACCGGCTGCTCCTGGCGTCCCACACGTACACCTCTCCCTCCTCTGGACCCCGGGGAACCCGACACACAGGGAAGACGTCAACGGACTGCACTTATATAGAACAATTTACAATGAAGGCCTCTCATTCACCCATTCACACACACATACACACACCATGGCGGCAGCTGCCATGCAAGGTACTAGCCTGCTCATTGGGTTCAGTGTCTTTACCCAAGGACACTTCGACATGTCGTGAGGAGGAGCCGGGATTCGAACCGCCGACCCTATGATCATTGGACGACCCGCTCTATCTCCACCGTGTTGAAGAACAAGACTCGTTGTCTAAAGGTTTCTGCACACGGCCCCAACCAACGCCAACCAACTCCCAGCACCCAACAGTTAGAAGTTCACCAACAAAAAAATCCATCCAACCGACGCCAACGTTGGTGATGATGGAGGCAGTGCGCAGGCATCTTAAGACTAGTCACCAGATAAAACCATCGTTGAACAGGAGGGGCCTGGTTCAAGTCTGTCTGTGTGTTGGAACTAGGAGGAGAGTTTCCTGAAGATGGTAAGTGGTAAATGGACTGCAGTTATAAAGCGCTTTTATCCAAAGTACTTTACCACAGCTTCTCATTCACCCATTCACACACCAATGGCTGCAGCTGCCATGCGCGGTTCAGTGTCTTTGCCCAAGGACACTCCGACATGTGGACAGGAGGCGGGATTCGAACCGCCGACCCTACGATCGTTGGACGACCCGCTCTACCACTGAGCCACAGCCGCCCCACTGAGGTGACGAAGAGTAAGGTGACCCACCAGAGGTGATGAAGAGTAAGGTGACCCACCGAGGTGATGAAGAGTAAGGTGACCCACCAGAGTTGACGAAGACTTTGCTGCCGTCGGGAGAGTAAGCAGCTCCACAGACCTCGCCGTTGACCTTCAGGCTCCGCACCACCTCCTTGGTCTGAAACACACCAGCAAACACACACCGGTCACTAGAGCAACACACCGGTCACTAGAGCAACACACCGGTCACTAACTACAGCTAGAGCAACACACCGGTCACTAGAGCAACACACCGGTCACTAACTACAGCTAGAGCAACACACCGGTCACTAGAGCAACACACCGGTCACTAGAGCAACACACTGGTCACGGCTCTCAGCTAACATTTTTCACTAGGAGCACATGTGCTCCTAAATGAAAAAATTTAGGAGCACAGAAAGAAATTTAGGAAAATTTTAAATAACAGATTTTTATTAGCAACACACACATTAGGCCTACTGCCATCAACAATAAACAATAATAACCTGCTCACCATAGGAGCTCTCATCCTCTTCTACTATACTATTCCCACACACTTCATCATGTGCATCGGTCCTAATGAAGACTATACTATTCCCACACACTTCATCATGTGCATTGGTCCTATTGAAGACTATAGCCTACTATTCCCACACACTTCATCATATGCATTGGTCCTAATGAAGACTATAGCCTACTATTCCCACACACTTCATCAAGTGCATTGGTCCTAATGAAGACTATACTATTCCCACACTTCATCATGTGCATTGGTCCTAATGAAGACCATACTATTCCCATACACTGCATCATATTCATTGGTTCTAATGAAGACTATGGCCCAATCCCAATACCCCCCCTTAGCCCTAACCCTTGGCCCTACCCCTACATTTTGCACGTTCACAAGTAGGGTAGGGTGTCCCATTCCTTTTAGCTTCTAGGGCTAGGGAGCATATCGAGGGCTAGTGGACGTTCAAACAGTCCTCCAAAACGAGGGTTTTCAGATGCTGACTTGAAACCGAGGGGTATATGAAAATTCACACAATGCTTTGCGAACTTAGGCAGGGATATGAAATAGCTGCTGGTGCCGTGAAAAAACGTGGGAAGAAAGCCCAATATCTTCGCAAATAATCATTAAAAAAATTTAAAATCCGTGGAAAAGCTTAGTTTAATGTAGATGCAAAGGAACATGTCATTGGATCGTTATGACACGCATTTCAGGAAAACTCTTTTTACGATGTCGGCATTTCATTGCGTTTTGATGTGGATCCAGTAAGTTACTGGTAGGCTACGGTGCAATGTTGAATCTAATCGAATCAATAGATTTTTTTGTGACAGTTGATTTGACTCCCCCGGGCCTCACCGAATTCCTGTCTCTCCTTGGTTCCACTTTGCCTGGCAAAATACAATTGAATGGGCTTCATTTTCTTCACGTTACTGGCAGGGGCATTCAGCTGCACAGTCGTTTTTGAGTGAGGGCAGCTGAGCTGTCATCGCGCGTCATCACGAGAGTTCTGCGCGTTGCAGGTTGCAGTCGTGGGACTCGCCATAAAAAATAAAAATAAAAAAAGTTGTGGGACTTGTAGTTTTGTATACGGGTGCGCGAAACTTTGACTAGTTTGATTCAATTTGCATGGATTTATTTTAGGCAAAAAATGCGAGTGAAATAGTTGAAAACAGTACTCGCACAGTGTGCTCCTAAATGATTTTTTCTGATCGCACAAAACTATTTTTAGTCGCAAATGCGAGTAAAATGGTCGCACCTTAGAGCCCTGCCGGTCACTAACTACAACTAGAGCAACACACCGGTCACCAACTACTACTAGAGCAACACACAGGTCACTAACTACTACTAGAGCAACACACAGGTCATTAACTACTACTAGAGCAAAACACACAGGTTACAAACTACTACTAGAGCAACACACCGGTCACTAACATCTACTAGAGCAACACACCGGTCACTAACTACTACTAGAGCAACACACCGGTCACTAACTACTACTAGAGCAACACACCGGTGACTAACTACTACTAGAGCAACACACCGGTGACTAACTACTACTAGAGCAACACACCGGTCACTAACTACTGCTAGAGCAACACACCGGTCACTAACTACTACTAGAGCAACACACCGGTCACTAACATCTACTAGAGCAACACACCGGTCACTAACTACTACTAGAGCAACACACCGGTGACTAACTACTACTAGAGCAACACACCGGTCACTAACTACTACTAGAGCAACACACCGGTGACTAACTACTACTAGAGCAACACACACAGGTTATAAACTACTACTACTACTACGTATCAAACACAAACTCGACACTGTGAGAAATAAAATAATGATTTTTTTTAAAGACCTGTGATGTAAAAGTCCTCAAACAGCACCCTGAGGTAAAAGTGAGCTGCAGACCCCCAGAGGTCAGGTTGTAGGACAGGACTCACCTTCATGGTCAGGACGTGCAGGTACCCGGAGGTCCCGGTCAGGAGGAGGGAGGCTCCGTCGGGAGAGACCTCAAACTCCTTCACCCTCTGCTCCTTCAGACCTGGGAGAGACCACAGGCAAACACAGGTCAGGAAGCAAGTACATTTCATTTGATTTATATAGCACTTCTCACAGAGAGGACTCACAAAGTGCCTCACACAGGTTAAAATGCATACAGAGAAACAACTAAAATAAACAGGAAACAGGACACCATTCATAAACATAAATCAACAAATGCCTGTCTAAACAGAAGCGTTTTTTAGCTGCTTCTTAAAAATGTCCACGGAGATGCACATGACTTAAGTCAGTCAACTGAAACATCCAGCAGGTTTAGTAAGATTAGTGACAGCTGGTAAAACCGAGCCACTCCTCCCTCTCCTCCTCCTCCTCTCTCTCCTCCTCCTCCTCTCTCTCCTCCTCCTCCTCTCTCTCTACCTTGGACGGTGGGCACGGGGACCACCCTCCTCTCTCTCTCCTCCTCCTCTCTCTCTCCTCCTCCTCCCTCTCCTCTTCCTCCTCTCTCCTCCCTCTCCTCCTCCTCTCTCTCCTCCTCCTCTCTCTCGCTCCTCCTCCCTCTCCTATTCCTCCTCTCTCCTCCCTCTCCTCCTCCTCTCTACCTCTGAATGTGGGCACGGGGACCACCCTCCTCTCTCTCCTCCTCCTCCTCCTCTCTCTCCTCTTCCTCCTCTCTCTCCTCCTCTCCCTCTCCTCCTCCTCTCTTCTCCCCTCTCCCCTCCTCTTCCTCCTCTCTCCTCCTCCTCCTCTCTCTCCTCCTCTCTCTACCTCTGACGGTGGGCACGGGGACCACCCTCCTCTCTCTCCTCCTCCTCCCTCTCCTCCTCCTCTCTGTCCTCCTCCTCTCTCTACCTCTGACGGTGGGCACGGGGACCACCCTCCTCTCTCTCCTCCTCTCTGTCCTCCTCTCTCTCCTCCTCTCTGTCCTCCTCTCTCTACCTCTGACGGTGGGCACGGGGACCACCCTCCTCTCTCCTCCTCCTCTCTGTCCTCCTCTCTCTACCTCTGACGGTGGGCACGGGGACCACCCTCCTCTCTCCTCCTCCTCCTCTCTGTCCTCCTCTCTCTACCTCTGACCGTGGGCACGGGGACCACCCTCCTCTCTCCTCCTCCTCTCTGTCCTCCTCTCTCTACCTCTGACCGTGGGCACGGGGACCACCCTCCTCTCTCCTCCTCCTCCTCCTCCTCTCTGTCCTCCTCTCTCTACCTCTGACCGTGGGCACGGGGACCACCCTCCTCTCTCTCCTCCTCTCTGTCCTCCTCTCTCTCCTCTTCCTCCTCTCTCTCCTCCTCTCCCTCTCCTCCTCCTCCTCCTCTCTGTCCTCCTCTCTCTACCTCTGACCGTGGGCACGGGGACCACCCTCCTCTCTCCTCCTCCTCCTCCTCTCTGTCCTCCTCTCTCTACCTCTGACCGTGGGCACGGGGACCACCCTCCTCTCTCCTCCTCCTCCTCCTCTCTGTCCTCCTCTCTCTACCTCTGACCGTGGGCACGGGGACCACCCTGCCCTCCATCATGTCGTAGATGTAGAAGAGGCGGTTCCTGAAGCTGGTGGCCACCACCTGCTCCCCATCCACGCTGAAGCGGGCCTTGTGCACCGGGAACTTCTCCAGGTGGATGCTCTGGATCTGGGGGTTGGTCTTCCCGTCCACCTGCAGGGAGAGGGGGGGGGAGATGAGACAGAGGGAAGGAAGGAAGAGATCGAGGAATTTTTATCGTTGCCATTTTCTTGGTTTTGTCCGACTCGGGTATCCAACAAATTGGATAACAAAAAAAAAATAATAATAATAATAATAATAATAATACACTTTATTTGTATAGCACCTTTCTTACAAATAAATGCAGCTCAAAGTTCTTTACAACAGAGAAAATGAGGCGTCTTGATAAAGGAAGGACTGTCTGGCGGTCAGAACGTTTGAGTCAGTGTTGCGGTTCTGGGACAGAGGATTCTGGGTAACGCACCTGGAAGAGGGAGACGGTCTGGTCCAGTCCGGCCGTCATGACCACCTGGGCGGAGGGGTGGAACTGCACCGTGGTCAGCCGGGCCTCGGAGGGGTGGGCGTTGTTGGCGTCCAGACACTTCTTCATCTGGACCGCAGATTAACCCATCACATGGAATTAAGTACTACAATGACGTTTACAACCGCCCAAACAAACCCAAAACTTGTGTTCTCCAAACCAGTTAGAAGTCAGGTCTAGTAACTGCATATTGGCGCTGACACCAGCTGGTCCCTGACATTGTGTGTTTGTATAGCAGAGCTGGGTTGAAAAATACTATTTTAAAAAATGATTTAAATTTTTCAACCCATCTATGCTTGATTGTTCTAGTGTGGCACAACAGATTCACAGGGCTGTCCCCAGTCAAGAAAACCCCTCCCCCTTACCCTCCCAGCAGACTCTCACACACACTCATGGGTTTTTAAAGGATTTCAAATCGTACTCTTATGCCAGGCTCACGCAACAGGAGTTTTAAAATCCTAACTGATTTAGAAATCAACAGATGTTCTTCTACAGCCTCATGAAAAATAGAGGTCCCGGCACTCACGTTTTAGTAGAAAACAAGTTTAATTAGGACAATGTAGACAGTGGACGTTTCGGACGTTTTCAGTGTGTATGCCTTCCTCACATGCTGCAGGCATACACGCCGAAACGTCCACTGTCTACATTGTCCTAATTAAACTTGTTTTCTACTAAAACGTGAGTGCCGGGACCTCTATTTTTCATTGTTCTTCGACCCGGGTACCGTTATAGTGGACTGGAGTTTTCCACGCCGTTCTTCTCTAGCCTCAAACATGCACTCACATTACAAGATTTTATCAAAATAAATAATGGCTCATCACACACTACAGGATATTATTAAGATGATTGTGCCCGAGGGAGCAACAAACCACCTCACGTGATTGGCTATTGTGGTCTCTCCATCTCGCTTATTAAGTAGTGATGTAATCATCCAGATTTTAAGTCCTAAGTATCAGACATGTTTGACATTATCAGGACCCCTCACATCAGTACCAACCAAGGTCCCAGACCAGACTTCTCCTCCAATTATGGCGAGGGATGAGTTGGGGATCAATCCTGTAATGTGAGCCTGGGATTATGCAGGCCTGGTGCCAAGGAGACAAGGAAGCACACTCAAAACGTTGAGACTCAGCCCAGAACTAACCCGGATGACTCCTTTAGGTAGACTCTCAGAGGAGCCCACGAAGTTGCCGGTCTTCCTCAAAAGGTCATCACCGTCCTCATCGTCCTCTTCATCATCATCATCATCTTCCTCAGCTATGGGGAAAGAAGGTGAACGTTAAGAACATCCCACTGAATCAACGACGGTGGTCCTGAGCCCCGCTGTACGGAGACCTTCAGGGGGAACTAGGGCCGTCCCAAATACTCTGATATAAATGAATAAATACCCAAAACTATTAGTTCTCAACCACTAGGTAGCAGCACTGCCGTCTATACATCTACAGGTGACATAGTCTATATATCTACAGGTGACAGTCTATATATCTACAGGTGACAGTCTATATATCTACAGGTGACAGTCTATATATCTACAGGTGACAGTCTATATATCTACAGGTGAAATAGTCTATATATCTACAGGTGAAATAGTCTATATATCTACAGGTGACATAGTCTATATATCTACAGGTGACAGTCTATATATCTACAGGTGACAGTCTATATATCTACAGGTGACAAGCGGAGCAACGCGCCAGACAGTCTCTCCCTTGTTGTCCAACGTTTGCCTCCTGCTACTTGTAGATTATAAATGAGCAAGATTGTTTAGCTCGCTAGCTGAGCATTTGTTCATGCTTTAATCACGTGTGGGTTTATTTGATCATGGCTTGCGTCAATTTGCCCAAGTTTAGGTTTCACTTTCACTTTCACAGCCTAACATAGGCTACATCCATAGACTTTTGAAAAACATTTCCAATTCGGTTTTATAGAAATCTATTTTGTACCATGACATACTAGAGGCTGACAGCCGACCAAAATCAATCAAAACTCAAAATGGCTAAAAAAACGTTTTGGGCTGTTTTCTACGTTATCCCAGTCCAGCTCTGCTCGCTCCAACTCTGGCCCCACCAGTGTGCTTGTGTCGCGTTTACAATAGAGATAAGAGAGCAAAATAGCAAAGCTAGTAGCTGGGTTAGGGCTGCCAATTTGAGAAGCATTTTCACCTCTGTCTCTCCTCCACACGGGTGCTGCCACACACGTGTGTGTGTGTGTGTGTGTGTGTGTGTGTGTGTGTATGTGTGTGTGGCAGCACCGGAGCAGAGAGACACTGCAGCAGAGGAGAGACCAAAATGCTTCCTAGCTTGACAGCTAGAGACCCACAGAGAGTTTTGAGGGAGAAAACAAGCATGAAATCCTTCTGTTCAGAGGCACTTTCACCAGTCACTCGGTGTAACGTTACGTCGGTATCGGTTTGGAGTATCAGGACAAAAAAACGAAGCTCCGAATACTAAACTGAGCTCTGAATACCAACGTACTGAACGAATAGTGGAATACTGGAATTACTCGGGCCAGCCATGGTGGAAAGGAGAGTAAGAATCTGTAAGCGTGGAACGAGAAGGGCTTTGTGTGAAGGAGATCAACATCACCTTTTTTCTTACTCTTCTTCTTTGGTTTGATCTCTGCCCAGGACGGCGTCCCCCCCATGGACTTCTGGAACCTGAGAGAAGAAGAAGACAGGTTAGAGATTCCCACTAGCGAGGGGAGACCATCCGTAGTTATCCAACGGCTGTACCATTACAGAGGTACACATGTGATTCACCGGGTGTCAGGTTTTCAGGGATAAGCCTTGTTATTATTAGTTTATTACTGCCCAATCAAAAATCACAAGATTTTCCTGGCTCAGTCAAACTCAATCCAGACTATGTGAAACAACCGAAACCTAGTAACTGCTCCGCCCAAGATGATTATGAATGGTTTAAAGAAATAAAGCGTTTACTTTAAATAAAGCGTTTACCCCCCCCCCCCCCCCCTCCCCCCTGAATGGTAGAGTCCAGCCAGACCTTTCTCCAGCGCTGGCAGTGTGAAGGCAATGTGGAGAGGGGTCTGGCCATGCGAGACTATTACAGAGGTACTCACTGTTCCTTCATCCTCTGCTGAAGCTTGTGTTTGGACATCCTGGCCTCCGCCGCACCCTTGGTCAGGTCTTTACGGAACCGGTGGTTCATGTCCACTCTGTGAAAACAGACAGACATGAAAAACTACAAGGCTTTTTGGGACCATAGGGATATCGGAGGGGAACTAGTGAAATATAGCCATGTTTGATAAGACCCAATCAAAGTATAAGAAGTGAAAGGTAGCTAGAGCTAAGCTGCTGGACTAACTCTTCCTCCAGCTCATCGTCCTCGTCCTCCCACACGGCTCGCTTGGCCGGCTGGACCCGCAGCCGCGCCTCGTTCTCCACGTCCGACTCGCTGGAGTCCTCGTCTTCCAGCAGGAGACCGGTACCTTCATCGCTCTTCTCCTGCAGTGGACAGCACGGAAGATATGAGACAGAATACTGTGCAACACACACACACACACACACACACACACACACACACACAGAGATATAACAGCTAGTTAGCTAGCTAGCTGCAATCCAATTTTCCTCATGATTTCAACTTCCCAACTTACCTCCACTAGCCTTTCTACGAGCTCCTCTTCAGCTCCAAAGACGAGATCTTCTAGAAATTTTACAGTTGCATCTTCCTCGCCCAGAGCAGTGACTTTCTGGACGTGTTTCTGTCTTTTTGTCTCTTCCTTTTCGTAGTCCGGTGCGGGCCCAGCCCCTGAAGCTCTCTTCAGAGGTCCTCTGTCCCCCCTGGTGGGTTTATCAGTTTGATCCATATCTAGCTAGTCCAAACTAACCTGTCAAACGATGTACGCGTTGTCACAACATATAACCAACTTTTAGATACATCCAGTGTACAACTACGTCAAATGTAGAATTGTATGTTTAGCAATTTCTCTGTTGTCAAGTCAACTGCCTCATGCGAACACTGTTTAGGGTCAACACATGGGTTTACCTCCGATAGTAACGTCAGGTCAGCAGCGTTGCGTGAATCCACAGACATACAAAACATCAGCACAGGCTCACTCATCGGCCAACAGTCTGCCGGAATCCACGTGTCTCTTATTGATCGATGGTTTTGCGCAGGATCTGCGCAAAAAGAACGTCCAAAGGTATCACGTGTATCCGGTTCTGTAACCTTTGAACTCGGAAATCGTAGCGTATATATATATATATATATTTTTTTTTTATCTTGCTACTGTAAATATGCATTTTATATCTGATATGTTGTATCTACTGTAACTAAATTCGTATCTGTGCTGTGTCTTTTGATGCTGCAACATGTGCCCTACTACTGCAATTGCATGCATACCAATTCAGTGGCATAATATAAGTAATGGTAAATACTTCACAACACTGTGCTTTATATAAGTAGTAGTATTTGCCACAACTGGTCAGGCGGCAAAATAAGGACACATGGCACTTTCAACGTTAACCTTTTTATTCTTGACATTGTAATAGTTTTTAACACATGGCTGTTTGACATGTAAGAACTGTGAATGTTAGAGAAGGGAGAGGCGGGGTCTGGGTAAAGAGAGAGGAGACATGTGCACAGTGTCTCTCAACCTGGTTTGTCCCACCCACTGACAATGTGTTTAGAACTAAATGAACTGAAAACAACACACCCCTGCCTGGTGTTGGTCCACACACTGACCAGGGTTGAGGGACAGGCTTAGGACAGAGGGAAGACGAGGGACAGGTAGAGACAGACAAAGACCAAATAGTAAAACAGATTCCCAACGTCTCACTGCTTTCTGAGCGAGACCTACACCTCAAGTTACTCTCTCCTATCCCTGTTTAGTCACTATATTACAAGCTGATGCTTTATACATGGAACAAGTAGATCAATAGCTATGACTACTGTATTACCCATATTATGACGTGTGCATATACACTTTAAAACGATTATTACATATTTTTTTCTTTTCTTTTTTCATGTACAAATCCTGAATTGAGAAGTCTTACAGCAAACGTGTAATAAGGCAAAAATACCAGCAACGGAGTGGGGGGGGGCTTGAGAGGAGAAGGGGGGGTACATCAAGACAGCTCAGGGGAACCGCAAACATTTTAATTCACCTGGGATGGGGGGGGGTGACAGGTCAGTGTTGTACAAGAAACAAGACTTCAGCTTGTCACCCTCTCCACTCGAGAACAGGAATCTAGGGACCAATCTCCAAGTACCAGCCTTGGAAGAATGGTTCCCTTGTGTTTCTGTGTTCTGCTTTAAGACCTGAAGATCGCATCTCAAAGTCGGAATGGACTTATTTTCCTCAACTTGCTTTTCTCCTCCTGTGCCGACTTGGAAGAGCTGGTCAGAAGGACACTATTCCAGGGTAGCAAACTAGAATTTCACAGACACCCGGTCTCCAAATCAGTTTAGGGGACAGGAAGAAAGGGACACGTTTAGTTCAGACTACAAGTGCATTGAACAGAGGAATGTAAGTCCAAAGATTAAATGATTATTTCTTGGAAAGACAAAATTGACATGGCAAATTGGCCTGCTAACATTGATTTGGCTATTTAATCTTTTAACAGATCCGACAACAGACACACAGACAGAGAGTGGCCAAGGTATAGATGACCCAGAGTCTCTCCCCATGGAGATACCAGCCAAAATACTGCCTCAGAGCAGCTGTTGCGGGAACCTCATTCAGAAATACCACATCCACGGATACAACAGTACACCCTTCTCCTCAACATCAGACAGCGACTTTGTAAAATAAATCTCTCAAGATAAAAATCTAGATTTCAACCAGCTCGACTAGGCGCGTGCCCCTTACTCACGGCTTGGGATAAGGATGAATGTTATAATGTCACATGCAGTTGAGATCAATGTTACTGATTTGGTTGTGGACCCCGGTTAATACATGCAATGATCTTAAAAAGCTAATTACAAAGCTAGTTAGTCAGAACTGCAGTGTTCAAACCTGCATCAGCTGTGAGCGTCTGAGCAGTTCTGAGGGACCCTGACTAGTGTTGAGAAGGTAGGCCCCGGGTCTCTGGTAGATGTGCATGTAGGCCACTTGGACTCTCCCTCATGCATTTAGCCAAGACACACAGACTGACGGAGTCGACATGCATCCGGTTGAGTCTTTTCTCACAGGGAGAAGGGAGGAGGGAGGGGTTCCTTGCTGCAAGATCCCAAACCCAATGTGCATCATCATTCAAAAAAGGAAGACTTTTTTTCCCCACCCCTCAAAAACCAACGATTGTCACAGACAAAGAGTCCCACCACCATCATCATCATCATCACCTCAGTACAGCATGTTCACTAGTACTGGACTCTTTCACCCCTACTACCCAAACATGGAACATCCCAGCCCATTGCTCCAACAAGGGGAGGAACCACTGACAGTCTTGCAGCAAGGGGGGGGGGGACAGGTTCAGCGTCAATAGGTGATGGACTGTTCCTAGTTCGGTCTTACCCCCACGGGCGCTTGCGGAGCGACCCTACTCAGATGACCGCTGTCCAATCCAGGTTGAAAGAGCATTTTATTAGATTTTTTTGTCAAACACTTGCAGTGTACTTGATTTAGCTAGTCCAGCACAACAGAGCGAATGGATTGGTGCCTGAAAACAGTCAGGGCGAGGTAAATCAAGTGCACCTCAAGGATTGGAACACTATGTCCGCTCATTCCTAATTGATTCTGCAGTCCGTGTCCTCCTGAGTTCCCCCGGCCGGTTGGAGGGGGGCGTTAGCCTCACCCCCCAAAAACACGTATGCGGTGGTAACCATAGAAACAGGCTGTAGAGTCACTGAAGTCGTTTTCCTCCGGGCGTGTGGCTCGCAACCACGCTCCCCTGTTTCCATGGTGACAGGTGTGCACTCGCAGAGCGGTTTTTGATGCGTGTGTGTTGTTTTTTGGAAGCGGGTCATGAAGCCCTGACTACGCACATCTCTGAGGGGTGGGGGTGGGGGGGGAGGGGTGGATGGCACAGCGAGCAGCGGTCTGGTTCACCTCTGACCCCATCTCTCTCCATCACAGACTCTGTGACATCTGCTCTGTGAAACCAACACGTCTCTACTCCAGCTCTCTCTCTTCCTCTCTCTCTCTCTCTCTCTCCCTCTCTCTCTCTCGTCTCTGGAGCAGGTGGGAATGTGAACGTCTGATGTCTGGTTCGGGTCAAGGTCCATGCCGTCGGGCGTCTCTGCCCTGTCGGGGGGTCCGACGGAGCCGGTCCGGACGTGAAAGCAGCACGTGAACGATGGGGAGGTCATGGAGTCAGCGGAATGGAATGTTGTTAAGGGAATGGCGTGTAGTTATGATGTTGTAGGCGCTATGTGATCAAGTACAGCGTGCGTGTGTGTGTGTGTGCACGCGGATGTTAGCCTGGTCTCTCGTCCAGTAGGAAGGGCGTGGTCCCACAGTGCTCACCTCCCTACGGGAGGAAGGGGAGGAGCTCCTCTCATCACTGTCAACACAAACACAAACACAAACAAACACCTGTAAACAACACAGCACTTCCACCTCCATCTTCCAACGACGGTCAACAAGAGAGATGGACAGTGAGACAGACATGTGACGTGTGTGTGTGTGTGTGTGTGTTCACCTCTGTTGGCCTTGCTGGGGTAGATCTTGTGTGTGTGTGTGTGTGTGTGTGTGTGTGTCCACCTCTGTTGGCCTTGCTGGGGTAGATCTTGTGTGTGTGTGTGTGTCCACCTCTGTTGGCCTTGCTGGGGTAGATCTTGTGTGTGTGTGTGTGTGTGTGTGTGTGTGTGTCCACCTCTGTTGGCCTTGCTGGGGTAGATCTTGGTGAAGTGTCTGTATTCCTCGGGAGGGGGGAAGTCATCCAGAGGATGGAAGGAGTACTTGGACTCAAAGTCGTCTGGAGAGAAAGACAGGTTAGAGAGACACAGATTAGAGACAGACAGGTTAGAGAGACAGGTTAGAGAGACAGACAGGTTAGAGAGACAGGTTAGAGACAGACAGGTTAGAGAGACAGGTTAGAGAGACAGACAGGTTAGAGAGACAGGTTAGAGAGACAGACAGGTTAGAGAGACAGACAGGTTAGAGAGACAGGTTAGAGAGACAGGTTAGAGACAGACAGGTTAGAGAGACAGACAGGTTAGAGAGACAGACAGGTTAGAGAGACAGACAGGTTAGAGAGACAGACAGGTTAGAGACAGACAGGTTAGAGACAGACAGGTTAGAGAGACAGACAGGTTAGAGAGACAGACAGGTTAGAGAGACAGACAGGTTAGAGAGAGACAGGACAGCGGGTCACACGGACGGACAGATCAGATATGGCATCACACAGACCTGGGTCGCAAAAAATATATATATTTGAAATAACTTTTCTGTGCATGATTGCTCGTCCGTCACAACGGGACCAATTGGCTCTTCCTAAAATACGCAGACCACACCCACCCAACACAAACCACACCCACCCAACACAGAGACAGACTCAAACCACACCCACCCAACACAGAGACAGACTCAAACCACACCCACCCAACACAGAGACAGACTCAAACCACACCCACCCAACAGAGACAGACTCAAAGTCATTGGGAGCGATTGACCTCCCTCCTGAGCCACAGACGCCCCTCAGAGAGGAGGAAGAGAGGAGAGGACAGGAGAGAGAACGAAGGGACGGGGAGATGGAACAACATGGCTGCGCTCCCAATCGCATACTTCCACACTATGTAGGACGCCAAAAAAGGATGTAGTATGTCCCAATACATAGTATGCCACATGCAGTGTAGCAAAAATACCAGGATGTCCTACTGCTGTATATCTGGTCGTATTTTGCAGTATGCAAGCCAGCAGCAGATTTCAAGGCGCAATTTTATCACAAAGTGGTATGCGTACTGTGTGCAAAGTACGTACACACATGTACTTCCCAGGGGTAGCTGTAGTACGTACTGGTAGTAAAGCGTAGAAGTATGCGATTGGGAACGCAGCCCACGACTGTGGGAGGTGGGAGGAGACTCACCTACGAAGGAGCGGGCAATGGAGGTGTGTCCGTTACGGATAGGCGGGGGAGGAGGGGGGGGCCCGGCGGGGGTGCGGGATGGGGGGGGGCGGGGGCTTGCCGCGGTTGGGGGGGTCAGAGGCGCTACCGTGATTCCTGTAGGGGGGCGGCGGGGGAGGCGGAGCTTCCCGGCCGCCGTTCCGCGACGCCAACCCTGGCACCGGTGGAGCTGGTTGGACGAGAGGACGATGGTGGTCGTTAGGATGGGCGACGCACGCACGCACGCACACACACACAGCTGAAAGAGCAGGGTGGGGGGGGTACCGACCTGCTCCGCGTCCGGGGGGGTCGCGTACGGGCGGTGGGGGGCGCCCTCCTTGCGGGGTGGGGGAGGGCGGTGGCGGAGGGGCGGGGCCCCGGGTGGGGGTGTGTCCTCCGGGGGAGGGTTTCTTGCTGAGAGAGTTGTGTCGCTGCGGCAACTCCGGCGCCGCCTCGTTCACCGGGCTGGACGGCCCGTTGGTCACCGGCTGGCGGTAGGGCGGAGGGGGCGGGGCCAGGGAGGAGGAGGAGGCGGAGCTTCCCCCGGTGGGGGGCCGGCGGGTATTCCCGGGGGAGGAGGGCAGTTTGACGGGCGGCGCGGGGGCGTTGTCTCGGACCGGGGCGGGCGACGGCCCCCGGTGTCCCGGCGTGGGTGGGAGGGGCTTCTCCCGGTTGTAGGAGGGAGAGGGGGCGGCGGCCTTCTGGGTGGGGGCGGGCGGGGCGTTGCCACGGCGGGACAGCGGTGGCGGGGGTGGGGGCGCCGAGGAGCTGTGCTTCATCCCGCCGCCGCCGGAGGAGGAGGAGGAGGGGCTGGCGCCGGCGCTGTGGGGGCGGGACAGGTCGGGGAGGGAGGGCCGCTGGGCGCGGGACGTCTCCGGCGGCGACGAGGCCTGCAGGGAGGGGGAGGGGCTGTCTGGGTCGTCGTGGCGGCCGGGGGGGCGGGGCGCGGCGGCGCGGACTCCGGGGGGCTGCAGTGCCGACCGGCCCACGGAACCATCTGGAACACGGAAAAAACACGCAAGAACTCGTTACCTCCCGGGTCTCGTTAACACTGTGCCTGTTTATGACAGGTGATAGGGCCTTGTCCCATATATGGTGAAATCTAACACTAGCCGAGCCTGACATTCAGGCTGGAGTCGTCTCAACTGGAGCAGAGCGTGTATGAACACGCCGTCTCTGCCTGGACGAATCAGGCCAGGGCGTCCTGGCTCACACTGACCTGGGAACACCCGCCATTTCACCGCTTTTAAAGTCTGAGGTAGTTAACCTGCTTAAGCTGTTCAGTCAACCAGGCTACACATCCTGTTGAACCAGACCTCACAAAAAGCAACTCGCCTCCGACTGGTCGCAGTTTAGGCACGCCTCCCTGGAACAGCCCTCCCATTGGCTGGGAGGCCCCCGGCGAGCTGGCTCTAGCGCTGCCATTGGACCCGCCTCCACCTCCGCCTCCTCCTTTAGGCTCTGGGAACAGACAGGATCATGGCAGCATTAACAACGCAGATACTAATATCCCATAGTCCTCTCCTAATACGCGCAAAGGGCTAAAGCATAATCCCTAAAGGGTTTTCCTGATAAGCTCCATGTTCCCTCAGCTCCGCTTTTCGGAAGCGTTAATGACCAGAGCCACGCGCGCCCGACCTGCGTTCAGCTGGCTCTACGGGCTGAACACACAGGTTCTGCCCTGCATTCAGAACACACGCGTGTTCACACGATCCGTCTCGGCTGGCGTATTGCCACGGCATTCCCTAGACAACGAGCCGGCGTTCTGAAAAGCCGACCTACATCCTCAGTGCCTTACGACCCATTATATTTGTGCTTAATTCATTATATTCACAATAAAATGGGTCGTAGGGCATTCTGAGAGACATTTCCTACCTGACAGGATGCGCTACTCTTAATATTAAGAGTAAGATTAAGATTAAGCGTAATATAATGGGTCAAAGGGCGCTGGTGGGTGGCTGGTGTGGGAGGAGCTGATCAAATCAAATCAAACTTTGTTTATATAGCGCGTTTCATACACAGAGGCAGCACAATGCGCTTTACAGAGAGAGGAGGTGGGATGGACATAGATCCTACCCCTACATTTTCCAGAGGAAAGCAAAAAAAACAGTTCACCATTAGAGCCAATATAGGTGTAAAAACTCTCCCCTGACCTCTCTCGACGAGACGATCAAGCAAGCTGCTGGAAAACATTTAACTGTATTAGCAGGGAACATTTCACAGAGCACTAAGCATGGAATAAATACGTCATTATAAGACACATGGCTATCGGCGGAGTGGGTGAGTAGTGTAGTTGGTGATGTCAGAGTGGATCTTACTCTCGATGATGGGGGCGCTCCGGTCGTTCACCACGGCCACCTTCTTCAGCCGGGCGCCGTTGCAGATGTCAGTCAGCAGGGCGCCACGTCCCCGCGTCTCGTCACGGTTCAGCTTCGGGGGCGTGGTGTTCGCCTGGGGGAGGGAGAGGAGATCTGATGCCTTGTTCCATATGAGAACACTCTCCTAGCTAGCCAGTTAGCCAGCCTTGTTCCATATGAGTTAAGAGACATAGACCCCACATCAGTTACAGAGAGAGAGAGAGAGAGAGAGAGAGAGAGAGAGAGAGAGAGAGAGAGAAGAGATATAGATAGATTAGAGATGGATAGAGATAGATAAGAGATATAGATAGATTAGAGATAGACAGACAGACAGACTGACAGACAGAGACCGAGACAGAGAGACAGACAGGCTATGTTCGTAATAATTAAGTTACAACCAGATGGAGAACAAGGAGTTTGAGAACAAGGTAAGCACATGCCCTAACCCTAACAGATGCACATGCCCTAACCCTAACCCTAATAGACGCACATGCCCTAACCCTAACAGACGCACATGCCCTATCCCTAACAGACGCACATGCCCTAACCCTAACCGACGCACATGCCCTAACCCTAACCGACGCACATACAGTCCTGCGCCAGTGTATACTGCTCATTATGGAAATCATTTCACGTGTTAAGACGACTGCTTGAGAGAGCAGCGGTGTTAATCACACAACTTAATCCGCAGCACTCTGGGAGTCTTGGCGGAAGATAATGTGCAGTTTCAGGGCGCAAGGAGAGCAGGCTTCTGCTGAGAGTAGCAACCTAGTGTACTCTCCCTTAAAACAAGGTGAGCGTAAACCAACTGTGACAAGAAACCGATCAACGTTTCCTCTTCACCGGCACTTAATGACCTCAATGTTTTCACATTTCACATTCCTCCTCCTCCTTAGACCACCGGACCAGAGCATGTAATCAAAATCCTCTGATGAGGTCACTCAGGACTCAGGCTGAATATCAGGATACAGATGACATAGTTGGATTTCAGCACAGGCCTCCGAGCTGTTTTCTTCATAACACACTATACCCAATCCCCAGCAGATAGCTTTCCATAGCTGAAACATTCATTGCATTTTTTATTTTTTTTGTCTGTGTGGCCAATGACGTGCCAGGCCAAGCGACCCTGGTATCCAGCTGACACCTGGCTGTGAGTGACATCATAGCCCATGTGAGGTTCCTCACCTGACTGAAGGTGGGGGGAGGAGGGGGACCAGCGGGGGGAGGAGGGGGAGGGGGGGGGATCGGCATAATGCCCTCTCAACGTGGCCTCCGCTCAGTCAGCTGGTGCAAGATGCAAGCCCCTGTCCTCCTGGAATAGAGAGATAGATTATTAATGCTTCAGGAACAGGCACTAGTCCCAGATTGTGATATGATGGACAGTCAGTCAGATAGATATTTTATTGATCCCCAGGGGACCAATACTTTACTTTGATTTACAAGTCAAGGTGTACTGAAGTACAAGGTGTCACAATCTGGCTTTGCTATCAGATGCACAAGCTACCTTGCGATTTTTTTTTACGAGGCAGCATAACCTAAAAGAGCTTCCTTAGTTTTCCAAAACAAATTCGACTGTTGCCAAAAATGACAATCAAAGAGCATTCGGATTAAATGGATTAAATTGCTAAACAGAGAATTGGTCCTGTGGTTGTTGGCTGTGAGATTAACAAGCACTGACGTGTCTTGTCGCTGCCATCGCACTGAATCGACCCGATCGCTCATGTGACTTGTTTTGTTGTGACGTTTCTTGACAGTTCTTGACAGATCTTTGGAATCTGTCTGGTCTAGTTGACGAGCCAGCTAACACTGGCTATCTTAGCTAGCTGCTAGCTATCAAAACCATTAGATAGCTAATTCAGTACTCAGCAAACTAACGTTAGCTAGCCGACGTTTACAGTTGCGAAAATGAACACAAACACGTTTACATACTGGCTAGCAGGAGTCAAAACCAAATGTCAACATTGTTTGTAAGAACGCTGATGTCAATAACATTAGCAGGCTAGCTAGCTAGCTGGCCAACGTGGCTGCTAGCTAGCAGATACATGTAAATTAGCTAGCTAGCAGCAATGATAACACCCTAGCTAGCTAGCTAACGCAGCTAAAGGCTAGCAAAGAACTGTGACACTGCAGCTGGGCAATGCTAGCTAGCTAAACTGCATAGCTATTATATTTCTAGCTAACTGTATCCTAGCTAGCTGGCACTAAACTAGCTGCCTATCTGTCTGCATCCACAATTGATGGGAATCTTCTAGTTAATTATTTGAGAAAGTGAAGTGGGCTCGCTAGCTGGCTAACGTTAGCTAGGGAAGCTAGCTAGCTAAATCAAAACAAACTGACACTGCTTCAGGTTCAACTTACTTGAGATTCTTAGCAGCCGAATCGATATTTGGGCGTTTTAACTCATGTTTGTGTCTCCATGCTCAGTAGTTAGCTTGTTCCTTAAGCTATATCTCAAGTTCCTCCAGCAGGTATTTGGGCAGGCTAGTTAGTTAGTTGGCCATATATACTTGACATCCGCGCTCAACACTTGGACAGATCTGCAGGATGAGCTGCAACGACGCTGTGCACTGACGTGTGCAACCCGGAAATATTACTGCTGCAGAGAACGAGCCTTCGTTAAAATGGAGGAAGACCAAAAGAGAAATAATTTATAAAGTCTTTAAGACGATCTTCTTAAATGAAATTGAACATTATTATTTGTGTTGCATGTAAATCTCACCAGCTAAGTGTAGATGTGAATGAGCAGACTCAGTCGCAGCAATGAGTGACCGAATCTTCACCACTGGTATTAAGCTGTCATCCATTTGATACATGATCTGAGTTCTGGTGATTGGTTATTAAATCTGACTTATTATGGGAACGAGTGTCAATTTAATTTCCATGAGATTCTAGAATAGCCACAAGATGGCAGTAGCCTATCTTCGTACACCATGGAGATATAATCGCAACGCAAGACTCCAGTGCCGTGATGGCCTAGCCAGCCTATTGTGGATTGGATTTGTCACAGGCTCCCCGGTCCCTACTCTGTTATTAAAGTCATATTTATGAATATTTTGTGCTATAAAAGCTTTTACTGAAGCGTGTGACCTATTTGAGAATAGAACTGGACCCAAGGAGCTCAAGGGACTAGGCCCACTGTCTATTAAAAGAGCTTAGAGCTCCAGAGAATACTAATAAATTCCCTCACAATGCATCGGGCTACCATTTGCAGTATAAGGCCTCATTGAACCCGTGTTGAGGGATAGACCTACCCATTGTTGAGGGATAGGCCTAGCCTACTACACATACACAAGACAGAGGGTTAATATAGTTTGTTTTATTTATTTGAAAAAAAGTTTCAAACTAAAAATGCTCTGTAAAAATGCATATTCATAGTGTTAATCTCCCCTTCATTCACTCCGTCACTTCTCCATCTCGCTCTCCTCTCTCTAATCCTTCATTTTCTTCCATGTTTCTCTCCTCGCGTTGAAATGTTGGAATGTGCAGCAGGGTGGGTACACACACACGCACACACTCACTCCACAAACAACAACCTCACGATTAATACGACCCACCCACTCCCCCCACACACACTATTCCCACACGTCAACATAGAAAACAAACATAGCTACATGATTATCCAGACAAAATAAATCTCTTTGGCATACATCCCCTCCCCTGCCTGATTCTCTGGGAGCATACACTTCTATCTCTTAATCCCCCCCCCCCCCCCCCCAAGTCTGTTCCAAAACACACACGTTGATTAAAAAACCCTGTTCCATAACAATGTACATAACACAGAGGACACATCAGTTCTAGTTGCTGTGAAAAGGTACGATGTTCAAGGGTCAAACACGTTATCAATCATGTTGAAGCACAATACTATGTTTTTAGTCCGAGATGCACACTGTATCGTCTGAAGATGGATGTGAGAGAGACTGTCCGGAGGCCCTGGAGGAGCTGTAGTTCAGAGCCATTTGGGAGTTGTAGTCCAGATAAACGGGGAATGAGGAGTGTCAGAGGGGACCCATCCTCTTGTCACAGCTGTGGTCTGTGGTCAGGTTCATGGGCGATAAACTGACGATCATATAGGAAGAACAAGAACCACGGGTCAAAATGGCCGAAAAAAACAAGACTTGTCATCAGGGCCAGAGCTGGGTCAAATTATGATTGCAAACACTGTCAAGTACTTGGGGTGCACTCGATTCGTCTTACCCAGCACAATGAACACAAACGACCAGTCCCACACAGCACAATGAAAACAAACGGCCGGTCCCATAAGTGCAAAGGGAGACGCAAATCAAATGCACTTCACTTCAAATACAGTGATCGATCAATGTCATTGACTCAGGTCTGATTAGATGTTACAGTGATTGATCAATGTCATTAACCCTGGTCTGATGTCACTGGTTAAAGTAACTGATCAATATCACAGACCCTGGTCTGGTCAGAAGTTACTGGTTTCTATCGAGGAATATTGTGGCTATGCATATCGCCATGCAAAAGATTACACATGAAAACCCTGGAAATGTGTACTGTAAATATGCAAGAAAACGTCTAAAACACTGCATCTAAAAGTTAAAGCTCCACACCCCCCCCCTTCCCAAACATGTATCATAACAAAGAAAGTTTCCACTTTGAGGACGACTACATTGATACCAGTCCCTGGTCCCTGATTGGCCAGCGTCAGGCCCTGACATCAGGATTTCCCTTTAGATTAACTCCTCCCCCTTCTGCCCCTCCTGGTCTCATCACCAGCTGATCCACTGAGTCACCGCTCCTGGGATGAAAGAGAGAGATATTAGGTAATTATACACACACATGCGCGCACACACACACACTCACACACACTCACGCACACACACTCACGCACACACGCACGAACACACACTCATGCACACACACGCACGAACACACACGCACACACACACAAAGTCTGTCTATTAATCACGTGCATGCGAGCATGTTTGCGTGTGTGTGCATGTGTGTGTGTGCGTGCTGACCTGGCCAGCGTGTGTGTTAGAGGGGTTCAGGGTAGGCCTGTCGGGGGTCGTAGACCATCTCTGGGATGTACTGCTCGTGTAGCTCTGCATCCAGGGGCAGTGTGTCCAGGGGAAGGTCAGGGTAGCCGTAGGCTGGGTAGACTCCGTCTAAGTCTGGAACCACGCACACACACACACACACGCACACACACGCACACACGCACACACACAGGCCGTGATTAATCCAAATTAAGATCCATGAAAATCAGTGGACGGGGAATAGAGAATGAGTGGAGACTTCTAACCAGAGATCTGACAGATACAGAAGAGACACACACACACACACACACACACACACACATAGACTGACAGACAGACAGACAGTCAAATACTGTAGACAGACAGACAGTCACCAAACGTTTCCCTGCAACACAGGGAGAAAAGTGATATGAAATAATTTAACCGACATAACTTAACCTTCAGATAATCTCTATTATATTCCTTAACTGTGTGTGTGTGTGTATGTGCGTGGGGGGGTATTTATATCTGACATCTGTCTGTCTGTCTCAGGGGAGGATGACGCACTGAATAGAATGGTGTGACTAATATACCTCCTAACCACACACACACGCACACACACACACACACACGCACACACACGCACACACACACACACGAACACGCGCACACACACAAATGTATACATAAGCTAGGATATCTGAGGGATAGTTGACTCAAGAACTTTAATTAAAGATGTAGATATGAGGGGATTTACCAGAAGGACGCAGAGAGAGAGAGAGAGAGAGAGAGAGAGAGAGAGAGGGGGGGGAGGAGGGAGAAAGAGAGGGATGGAGGAGGGAGAGGGGGAGGGAGAGAGAGAGGGATGGAGGAGGGAGAGAGAGAGAGGGGAGGGAGAGAGAGGGATGGAGGAGGGAGAGAGAGAGAGGGGAGGGAGAGAGGGAGGGATGGAGGAGGGAGAGAGAGAGAGGGGAGGGAAAGAGAGAGATGGAGGAGAGAGAGAGTGAGGGATGGAGGAGGGAGAGAGAGAGAGGGGAGGGAGAGAGAGAGGGATGGAGGAGGAAGATGATGTGTTGAGTCTCAAAGGATGGAACAGATGACAGATGATGGACGGAGTTGGAGGGCAAAGATAGGGAGAGGAAGTTAACTACGCACAACTCACTAGTCAGGGTAGGCTTAGCAGAGAGAGAGAGAGAGAGAGAGAGAGAGAGAGAGAGTTCATCATGCAGAGAGAGAGAGACAGGAAGAGAGAGAGAGACAGGGAAAGAGAGAGGAAGAGTTTATCATGCAGAGAGAGACAGGGAGAGAGAGAGGGAGGGAGTTTATCACGCAGAGAGAGAGAGAGAGTATTATGCAGTCACAGAAGCATGATGGAAAGGGGGAGTGGTGAGAGAGAGAGAGAGAGAGCATTGGCTCAGCAGTGTGGGGGGGCGAGAGAGAGAATTTAGAGAAAGAGAGAAATGAAGTCAGAGAGAGACGGAGAGAGAGGGAGCTAGAGAGAGAGAGAGAGAGAGAGAGAGGGAGAGGGGGGGGCGAGTATTTGACTTTGATAGATGGCCAGTTAATGGAAATGGTAATGACATGGAGATGAGCCCGGGGGGGTAAACAGATAGAGACCTGTGTGAATCTCAGTCCATTCTCCCGCCCCCCCCCTCACCCCTCTATGCATTTCTGACAGCTCAAACTTCATAACACGTAAACGCACGCACACACACACGCACGCACGCACACACACGCACGCAAGTGCACACAAGCACGCACACACACAGATGCACACACACACACACACACACACAGTTCTTGCATGCAGCCTATTACGCTGGCAGCAGGGGTCTCTCTACTAGGGGTCTGAAGGACTGACGCACTGCTGAGACAAGGACACAGCTCTGTGTGTGTGTGTGTATGTGTGTCTGTGCGCGCGAGTAAGACTAGGCAGTGCCTAGGCATTGCCTGTAGGTCGATTTAACACACACACACACGCGTATATACACACGCACACGCATACACACACGTATACACACACGTATACACACACGCACGCGCGCACGCACGCACGCACGCACGCACGCACGCACGCACGCACGCACACACACACACACACACACACACACACACACACACACACACACACACACACACACACACACACACACACACACACACACACACACACACACACACACACACACACACACACACACACACACACACACACACACACACACACACACACAGCCAATGGGACCTTATCATCAAATTTGATTGCAAGCGTTTCCCTGAGATAGACGAGGAATAGGATGTTGAGTGTGGTCATATCCTGCCCTTGAGCATGCTGCTGGGTGCTCAGGTAGGACATACTGTACCTTTACACACACAGGTGTTCAGGTAGGACATACATACACACTAGTGTTCAGGTAGCACATATACGTATACACACAGTAGTGTTCAGGTAGGACAGACATACACACAGTAGTGTTCAGGTAGGACAGACATACACACCGTGGTGTTCAGGTAGGACAGACATACACACAGTAGTGTTCAGGTAGGACATGCATACACACAGTAGTGTTCAGGTAGGACAGACATACACACTGTAGTGTTCAGGTAGGACAGACATTCACACTGTATAGTGGTAGGTAGGTCACCAGAGTAGTGGGAGACCGTGAGGGATGGTTTACTAACCCAGTACAGAACACAACAGCTGTGTGTGGCTGAACACTGTGTACTTCCATACTCACCATCAGCCAAGTACGCTGCATCCATGGGCACAGCACTGTGGGCCTGGAGGGGGAGAGAGAGAGAGAGAGATAAAGATTATGGCTTTCACCACCTTCTGCTATGTCTCTTTTCTCCTCTCTTCTCCCCTCTTCCCTCCTCTCCTCCTCTCCCCCCTCCTCCTCTCCTCTCCCCTTCCCTCTCTTCTCCTCCTCTCCCCTCCCCTTCCCTCTCTTCTCCTCCTCTCCCCTCCCCTCTCTTCTCCTCCTCTCCTCTCCCCTCCTCTCCTCTCCCCTCTCCTCCTCTCCTCTCCCCTCCTCTCTCCTCCTCTCCCCTCCTCATCCCTGCCCTCCTCTCATGTCTCCTCCTCCTCTCATCTCTCCTCTCATATGAGTGAGCCGATCTGATCTGAGTGTTTCTGACACTGCTGTGACGCCTCGGTCGATGTGACAGATTAACACCTGACCTGTCACTGATCCAATCACTGAGGGACTTGAAGTAGTAATTAACCAATCGGTGCTCCCCCTGCCTCCGGGCGCTGATGGTCTCGGGGATAAGAGATTCAGGGAGGGAATTTCACACCAGTGTTCTTTTAGACAGCAGTTTCTTATTTAGTTTTAGTCATACTCTTTTGACTAAAATGCTATTTAGTTTTAGTCATATTTTAGTCATCTGAATTGTTT
>NC_140247.1:15834410-15859506 GCF_949987555.1 Borostomias antarcticus | reverse complement strand
GAGCATCTCCACAGCTATGAATTATGGGACTGGCATCCTGTGCCACTGCCTTGGGGCGCTTGGCGGAACCCAAACGCTGCATCTCGTACACAGCGATAACTCCCCCCCTCCCCCCCGCTGGCCTCAGCCTCGCTCCCATCAACGGACCCCCCCCCCCCCCTGGCCTCAGCCTCGTTCCTATCAACAGAGCCCCCCCCCCCCCCCCCCCCCCCCCCCCCACCTGGCCTCAGCCTCGCTCCTATCAACAGAGCCCAGAGCCCAGCAGCGCCCCCACCTCCACACAGCTGCCACCCATGAACTACACGCTGCCAGTTTTTCATTAAGGCAGGGAAATGGTTCTGAGCACTGGAAGTGCAGACCGACCGCAGAGACCGACATTAACAGCCCACTAAGAGACCGACATTAACAGACCACTAAGAGACCGACATTAACAGCCCACTAAGAGACCGACATTAACAGACCACTAAGAGACCGCCATTAACAGACCACTCACACACTCCGGGAGCTGAACGAGGAGTGATTACAGGCTTGGTCCTGCAGCTAGATAACACAAAGACAGAGACAGACAGACCGACAGACAGACAGAGGTAGAGACAGACAGACAGAGACAGGCAGGCAGTGATAGACAGACAAAGGTAGAGACAGACAAACAGAGCGACAGACAGACACACAGACAGAGACAGACAGGCAGCGGTACAGACACACGCAGCGAGACAGACAGACAGACAGGAAGGAGGAAGGAGAGCAGGAGGAGGAGGAGGACAGCAGGGGGGAGGAGGAGGACCAGGAGAGCAGGGGGGAGGAGGGCCTCAAGGCTGTCCTGCCATCTCCCATAGCTTTAAAATGAAACGGGCCCCCGACCACCAGGGGGCTCGCTCTGGCATGAGAACAGTCATAGCGCCATGTCCACCAGAAACAGTCTCACATAGCCAGAACCATTTCCACACTTTGTGGCGGTGAGAAAAACTAAAAACCTCCCCATAGAAAACAGCCACCAAGACAAAACAACACATCAACAGGCAAAATAACCAATTAGACAGAGGGAGCGCAGAGAAACCAGTCATCCAGAAGAGCCCGACTAGCCTGAAGAAAAATGCACACACAATCTCGTTATATCTGGTGAGTCACACAGCAATGCGCCCTCTCATCATCTGGCCCTAACCCCACCTTCCCCTGCCCCCTAGCTTGACCCCTGACCCTCACCTGCCTCTTCGACCCCTCTCACCTTGACCACAGGCCAGTAGTGGGGCTGCCCCCAGCTTGACCCCTGACCTTTACCTACCTCTTCAACCCCTCTCACCTTGACCACAGGCCAGTAGTGGGGCTGCCCCAGGAGCTTGACGATGGCCGGGATCCCGTAGTGCAGGCGCACGGCGTTCTGGGCCAGCTCGGCGTCCTGGTGTCGGGAGGTGAGGTGCCTCAGGGCGCAGACGGCCGGTTCCGCCACATCCTCCTTCTCCCCGGCCCGCAGAACCGCGTGGATCAGCGCCTCCACGCCCCCGTACTGGGTCACCAGGGTCTGGACACAGCACAGGACAGTACACCATCATACAACACAACACAATAGAACCGAGTCCCCAGTGTCTGGGGAGGAACCAGAGGACAATAGCATCCAATACTATCCTGATATCAGACAGAACGCCAACTCGTTCCACTCCGTTGAGATCTTCAGTCTGACATTGCTTCCACTCTAGCTGAATTCCATGGGGGAGGGAGATTCGATTTCCCCCGACCAATCACTAGAGACCAACGGATCTGCCGGAATCTAATGTCATTGCTGGTGGGTAGCCGTGACAACCGAAGACAATGTCAACAACGCGGAGAGAAGTGTGATCGTAGTCGGCTGTTTTATTACTTGTACTACCCAACTACTACCCATCGGGAGCGTTTTGGGACACTTCTGAAACGTGCTACGCCTCATCTGGGTGGAAACACAGCCACTGTCTGGGACGACCGTGGTCAACTCCAGCTGCCGTACGCTAACCGGAACGCGCCGGAACCGGAGTCAGTGCAATTGAAGTCTACCTCAGACGAACGGACAAACTCGCTCGCAAAATCAATTGCTATGGTAGAACACAAAGGCTTAATGGAAGAATTGCAAATGATGTCCTCCAATGCAGCTACAAGCCGCCATCAAGAGGCACCATAGTTTCAAAAATCCACGGACATATTGGCGCAAGCTGAATATATTGCTCAAGTTCATTGCAATATCTGACACAAAAAGATATTGCAAATAATCATTTAATGAAACAATATTGACTTCTAAAGCCACCTTTTGTAATGTCTATTCAATGCTTTACTCATCTACCAAAATAATGTAATGTAATGAAATATATTCATATAGGGGCTTTTCCCAGCAAAATTGATATGCGATTAATTGCAATTGATTAGATTAATTAGATGAACTAATTACAGACCATGGAAATCATTTGATTATTAATTTTTAGTCGATTGACAGCCCTAGTAGCAACACCAGACCAAGAATCAGTCAACTTCAGTGAGCGGATTAGAATGTCTGGACCCAGGCTAACACAGTACAACACAACACAATATAATACAACACAATACAATATAGAATACAATGCAATACAGTTCCATCAACTAGAATAGAACTAAGTCACCAGTGTCGGGGGAGGTACAGTAATAGAATGCAATGCAATACAAAACCACTGAATTGAATAAACTAGTGTGTCGTTGTAAAAAGCGCAACAGAACCACAGCAGACAGGGGAGAGGAGGGTCAGGGGCCTCAGCACTGGGGGCCCCAGGAGCTGGTCCAGGACCAGCTGTCCCCCCTCAAGAGCTGTTATCTGGTCTCTCCAGGCCGGCCGGTGTGGCAGCCCGGGGCCGGGGCCCCCACCCCCTGCTGGGCCCCGTGGGGTGGCTCACCTTGTTGCGGGAGTTGTTGCAGGTGAGGTTGGACAGGATGCCCGTAGCGCAGGTCAGCATGTTAACATCGTCAGACCCCAGCTGGCTGACCAGCACCTGCAGCAGGCCATCCAGACCCTCCTGGAGGGAGAGAGAGAGAGGGAGAGACGAGGGGAGAAAGAGAGAGAGACGAGGGTTGAGAGCGAGAGAGAGGAGAGGTGAGGGGACAGAGAGAGGCAAGGGGTGAGAGAGAGAGAGACACGAGTGGAGAGAGAGGTGAGGGGAGAAAGAGAGAGAGAGACGAGGGGAGAGAGAGAGAGAGAGAGAGATGAGTGGAGAGAGAGGTGAGGGGAGAAAGAGAGAGAGACGAGGGGGGAGAGAGAGAGAGAGAGAGAGAGAGATGAGGGGAGAAAGAGAGAGAGACGAGGGGAGAGAGAGGGAGAGAGAGAGACGAGGGGAGAGAGAGCGAGAGAGAGGGAGAGAGAGGAGAGGTGAGGGGAGGGAGATAGCAGAACAAAGAAAAGAGAGAACAGGGGAGAAGAGCATAAGACAGTAATAGAGATGACAATTGAGCAATTTTGTCCGTACAACTTCATTACGTTTTAAATATTTTTTCAGGGTAGAAAGTAACCATATAGATTCACAATATGTGGTATACAACGTTGTAAAATGATTTGGGGGCCAAATCTCTATCAAGTTACGTAAAATAAATAGCTTACTCTTTTGCACAGCAAACACTTTTTCCAGAAATATTTTTTGTAAGCAATGTTGACTGACTGACAGGTGGTAGTTGCAACTGATGGATGTCAACTTTCGGTATTTTGGCAACATGACATCATTGCGCACTGCTGCCTTAGAAGTCCGTTTCAATCCAGACTCCTTTACAGGTAACTTCAGATAATCCAGACTCCTTTACAGGTAACTTCAGATAAAAACACTGTTCAATCCAGACTCCTTTACAGGTAACTTCAGATAAAAACACTGTTCAATCCAGACTCCTTTACAGGTAACTTCAGATAAAAACACTGTTCTATCCACATTCCTTTACAGGTAACTTCAGATAAAAACACTGCCTCCAAGGAATACTCCCTCCCTAGACAGCAAGGCAGCTGCCTACCACTTGGGGCGCCGCCCACGCGTCGGTCTAACCACGGTGATCTGCCTGTTTCGGCGCCGGCGCCGGCCTCACCTGTTTGGTGGCGGCGTCGGACAGGTTGCGGAGGGTCCAAAGACAGTTCTGTGTGAGGCGCTGGCTGGACCCGGTCAGGTGCTGACCCAGAGCCTGCATTCCACCTGACCACACACGTACGTAGCAGAACCGCAGTTAAGATTACTTTAAGACACGCGCGCACACTTAAAACATCTTTACTTGTGTTCACATTTGACAGGAAATTCTTTAACACAAACCATAATAGATGCACAATCTTTGGGGATCTCAACGACATACGTTTTCAGTATTAGTTCGTGGACACCGGAAGCAGTGTCTCTGCCATATGCGCTGACTGCCAATTATTGTGGCCGTTGAGCAGAATAGTGCCAGGGCCTTAGCTTTTGGCTCGGGCATTCCTGCCATCTGCAGGCGCCTCACGACTTGTCTGTGGACATTTCCAAGGCTTCCAAATGTATATTTAGAATACACCAGAAATTTAAATTTGTTCCCGAGCTGTATAATAGCATCCTTGAGCAGTTGGTACTTTAAATGCCTCTTCCAGATGGTGATTGAACACACACGCACACGCACACACACACACACACACTGACCAGCCCCCACGATGGCAGGCTTGTTGCTGGGGCAGACGGAGAGGACTTTAAGCACGCGGCTGGTGGTCCACAGCAGCTTCTCGTAGTTGTAGTTCCTCATGATGAAGACCAGCCCCTCCGGACCCCCATTGGCCAGGATGATCAGCTGACAGGAAGGAAGGAACCACACCGGGGGACACAGTCACAATTCACACTTCCTTTTACTTCCGAATTTCTTTATTACACATCAAATTTCAACAAGACGACAAATCTCCCAGACACCACCTAGAGCCCCGCCCTCCTCCCCTAGCCTGGTAAACCAGACTGATTGCAATTTTTGGGGGGACGTTTTCACTCTGGGCTTCAGTCTGGGCTTTCAGAGTGATTTGAGTGGGCAGGAGAACTTGCCTTGATAGACCGAAGTCCTTCAGCCAATCAGTGTAACAAAACAAAGATCAAACTTCGCTTCACTTATGGCTGTGTTTATTCTTCTAACGTTAGTGCTCATTGCTTCGGGAGCGGCCATTACTGTTTTACTACTAACGTTCCCCTGTATTTTCGCGTCATCATCTACGGGAACCAATCAGGGACTGGGTGCAGAACAGTAGTTAAAATGCAGTCTCCTGATTGGTGCACCATTTTCTGGGAAAACTCAAATCGCTCTGGGCGTGTGAAAGTCCAGACTCGAAAACCCAATTTGCGATGCGTCTGGTTTACCAGGCTACCCCCCCCCCCCCCCCAACCCCCCCCGGACCTTGCTCTCCTGGTTGCCGTAGGACAGCAGCTGCAGGCAGTCGGTGGTGATGGCCAGGAACTTGGGGTTGCTCTTCTTCAGCAGGGGCACCATCCTCTGCAGCCCGTCGGCCAGACGCACCGCCATCTTGGCGCCCTCCTGGTGGAGCAGCAGGTTGTGCAGGGTGGTGATGGCGTAGAACAGCACCGACTCCATGGGAGAGCTGGAGGAGAGACAGAGACAGAGACAGAGAGAGAGAGAAATTGAGAGAAATAGAGAGATTGAGAGAGAGAAAGAGGGGGAGGGAGAGAGGAGGAGAGAGAAAGCGAGAGGGGGAGAGGGAGAGAGATTAGCATGACTGTTGGATTTTCTACCAATTAGCTCCCTTTGAATTTCATCTCATTCAGGTTAGCTTTCTTTGAATTTCATCTTATTTAATCAGTGTGTGGTTTGAAGCCTTGGTATTATTTGCATTTCTGAATTACGCACATTAATTAATTTTTAGATGATAACATTTTAACAATTACAATCACACATTGCATGGATTGTATCGAAGGGCATGTACTGTATCCAACCCTGTCTGCAGCAATTCAGTGTGCAGGAGGTTACCATGTAGCAGAAGATTAGCATGTAGCAGAAGGTTAGCATGTAGCAGTAGGTTAGCATGTAGCAGTAGGTTAGCATGTAGCAGAAGGTTAACATGTAGCAGAAGGTTACCATGTAGCAGAAGATTACCATGTAGCAGAAGATTAGCATGTAGCAGAAGGTCAGCATGTAGCAGTAGGTTAGCATGTAGCAGTAGGTTAGCATGTAGCAGAAGGTAAGCATGTAGCAGAAGATTAGCATGTAGCAGAAGATTACCATGTAGCAGAAGGTTAGCATGTAGCAGGAGATTAGCATGTAGCAGAAGATTAGCATGTAGCAGAAGATTACCATGTAGCAGAAGATTACCATGTAGCAGAAGATTAGCATGTAGCAGAAGGTTAGCATGTAGCAGGAGATTAGCATGTAGCAGGAGATTAGCATGTAGCAGAAGATTAGCATGTAGCAGAAGGTTACCATGTAGCAGAAGTTTACCATGTAGCAGAAGATTAGCATGTAGCAGAAGGTAACCATGTAGCAGAAGGTTAGCATGTAGCAGTAGGTTAGCATGTAGCAGAAGATTAGCATGTAGCAGTAGGTTACCATGTAGCAGTAGGTTAGCATGTAGCAGTAGGTTAGCATGTAGCAGTAGGTTAGTATATAGCAGTAGGTTAGCATGTAGTAGTAGTAGTAGTAGTAGTAGTATGTAGCCATAGTAGTAATAGTAGTAGTAGTAGTAGTATATAGCCATAGTAGTAGTAGTAGTAGTAGTATGTAGCCATATATTATGTACGTAGCAGTAGTAACTAGCAGTTAACAGTAGTATGTACAGTAGCAGTAGGTTAGTGTGTAGCAGTAGTGTGTACAGTGTAGCAGTAAGTTAGCGTGTAGTAGTAGTAGTAGTAGTATGTAACAATAGGTTAGCGTGTAGCTGTAGTAGCAGTAGGTTAGTGTGGAGCAGCAGTATGTAGCACTAGGTTAGTGTGTAGCAGTAGTTAGTATGTAGCAGTAGGTTAGCGTTTAACAGTAGTATGCAGCAGTAGGTTAGCGTTTAGCAGTAGTATGTAGCAGTAGATTAGCGTGTAGCTGTAGTATATAACAATAGGTTAGTGTGTAGCAGTAGTATGTAGCATTTGCATGAAGCTGAAGTATGTAACAGTTGGTTAGCGTGTAGCAGTAATATGTAGCTGTAGGTTAGCGTGTAGCAGTAGTATGTAACAGTAGGTTAGCGTGTAGCAGTAGTATGTAGCTGTAGGTTAGCATTTAGCAGTAGTATGTAGCAGTAGATTAGCGTGTAGCTGTAGTATATAACAATAGGTTAGTATGTAGCAGTAGTATGTAGCATTTGCGTGAAGCTGAAGTATGTAACAGTAGGTTAGCATGTAGAAATAATATGTAGCAGTAGATTAGCATATAGCTGTAGTATGTAACAGTAGATTAGCGTGTAGCAGTATGTAGCAGTAGGTTAGTGTGTAGCTGTAGTATATAACAGTAGGGTAGTGTGTAGCTGTAGTATATAACAGTAGGTTAGCATGTAGCAGTAGTATGTAGCTGTAGGTAAGCGTGTAGCAGTAGCCTGCAGCAGAGAGTGAGCCTGAACACAGTGGACAGGTTGTAGTGTTAGGTTGCTGCAGTGTCACCATGGTAATAACCCCAGCAGGACACCTCTGCTCCCACAACTAATAACGGCTACATGCTAATCCACTCGCCTGCAGGCTGAGGACATGACTGCAGGGAACTCTCTCTCCCTCCTGCTCTCTCTCTCTCTCTCTCTCTACCCCCCCCCCCCCTCTCTCTCTCCCTCTCTCTCTCTCTCCCTCCCTCTCTCTCTCTCTCTCTCAAAACACAGAAAGCCTGGAGCAGAGTGTGGTTACTTCAGTCACATTGAATTTCTCCCATCATTTCTCACGACTTACCCCACTCCACATTTCTATTTTCTCTCTCCCTCTCTCCCCCTCCACTCCTCTCTCTCTCTCTCCTTACGGTAGAGAGTAAATGCAGAACATTAATAGAACCCTAGCTGTCTAACCCACCTGCATTTCATATTTGTCTACAGGCTAAACTAAATATCTCCTCCAGGCATTCATTCTCCGGTCTCTCCATGAAGGCGACTCTCCCCCCTCCTCCCCCACCTACTTTAAAAAATATATTTTTATTTCAGCCTTTATTTAGACGGGGAGTCATTCTGAAAGCAGGGTACCTTTTAAATGCGGGCTACACCTCAATTCATGTACAAGAACCTGAGGTGAAAACAGAATTTTGAAATAAAACAGAAAAGTGAGGTGAAAAAACAGAACGTGAGGCAAAAAACAGCGACGACTCGGGAAAAAAAAACCTCCAACCTGAGCATGCGGACCAGGGCGGGGATCCCCCCCGACTTGAAGATGGCGAGGAGCCCCTCCCTCTGGTGCGACAGGCTGTGGAGCACGCTGGCGGCGCAGCGGGCCGTCTCCATGTCGCCCGTGCTCTGCATGGCGCGCACCACCGCCGCCACCATCTGGGGCGACTGCATCAGGACGCGGCGGGACGCCTCCTTGCGCGTCAGCTGGTTCACGATCATGGCCGCCTTGTTGACGACCACCTGGAGCGGGAGACAGGGGGGGGGGGTCAAAGGTCGGTCACGGACAAGACGGCCGTAGACGGTTAGTTAAATCCTAGCCGTCCCGTGGGCCTCATAGCTGTGACGTGCTGTTGGCTGCCCGGGTACAGTTATATACAGTATGGAGTTCAGTTTATTCGTTGAACAGTGTGAAACTCCCCTCAGGTTTTTTTGGCCGTGGTGAAAAGATGTGATGGTGAATTAGGATGAAGTGGTGACAGCAGACAGCCGTGACCTTTGACCTGGACAAGCACAGCTACACAAGGCTAGCCGATGACGGTGCTGCCCGCGTGTGTGTGTGTGTGTGTGTGTCTGTGAGGGTCTCAATGTCACCGTTAAGGACATGGCTTTACACACATGATTTGAAGATTTACAATAAACACTGTCAAGCTGTCCACTTATCCAGTACGTTAGAATCAGACCTGGGTCAATTACATTGATCAATTACTTAGAAGTATTTGAAAGTAACTGAGGTGAGTTTGATTTGCCTCACAGTGGTCACTTACGGGACTGGGTGCAATGGTTTCATTGCAGTGGGTAAAAGTTAAATCAAGTGCACCCCCCAACTTACTGCATCTGACAGGATTTGCGAATAGTGACCCAGGTCTGGTTAGAATGTGACGTCTCCCTCGCCTGTAGAGTTCCGTTAGTCTAGTCTAGGCCCCTCCCCCCTACCTGGTCATCCAGAGTTCCATTAGTCTAGTCTAGGCCCCTCCCCCCTACCTGGTCATCCATAGAGTTCCATTAGTCTAGTCTAGGCCCCTCCCCCTCCCCACCCCTGGTCATCCATAGAGTTCCATTAGTCTAGTCTAGGCCCCTCCCCCCTACCTGGTCATCCATAGAGTTCCATTAGTCTAGTCTAGGCCCCTTCCCCCTTAGTCTACGCCCCTCCCCTTACCTGGTCGTCGTCAGCCAGCAGCTTGGTGAGCTCGGGCACGGCGCGCGTGGCCAGCTCGGCGTCGTCCTGGTAGTTGATCAGGTGGACGATGGCGGTCTTCAGGAGCTGGGAGGGCTCGGCTAGCCGCTGCACGTTGGTCAGCTGGGCCGGGTCGGTCTGGGTGGACTGGACCGCCTCGCCCTCCGCCAGGGTCTCCGGGAACATGGCGGCGCGCACGCGCTGCGCCCGCGTCAGGGAGTACTGAGCGTCCACATCTGGAGAGAGAGGTGGGGGGGGGTCACTCAGAATGATGAGGGCGACTTTGAGTGCATCAGTGTGCAGAAAAAAGAGGAGGAGGGGATATAGAGGTCAGGGTAGAATGGATGTACAGACTGACTGACTACATACTGTACAGTATAGACAGACATATAGACTGATAGACAGACAGACAGACAAGCAAATAGACTGATAGATACACACACACACACACACACACACACACACAGAGACAGACTACAATAGACAGACAAATAGACAGACAGAGAGACTACATATAGACAGACAGACAAATACACAGGCAGGCAGAAAGAGAGACAGACAGACAGACAGACAGGCAGACAGGCAGACAGGCAGACAGACACAGACAGACAGGCAGACAGACAGACCGGCAGGGTCGTCCGTGGCGGCGGTGTACTTCCTGGAGCTGTATTCCGTGCTCATCTCGTCCTCTCGCGCTGTGGTGGCGCCTGATTGGATGCCTGAGTCGGAGGCGTAGTACGTCTGCTGCCACTCCGCCACTTTGACCGAACTCTCGGCCTCACTCACTGAGAGAGAGAGAGGAGAGGGGGAGAGAGAGAAAGAGAGGAGAGAGAGAGAGAAGGAGAGAGAGAGAAAGAGAGAGAGAGAGAGAAGGAGAGAGAGAAAGAGAGAGAGAGAAGGAGAGAGAGAAAAGGAGAGAGAGAGAGAAGGAGAGAGAGAGAAGGAGAGAGAGAAGGGGAGAGAGAGAAAGAGAGAAGGAGAGAGAGAAGGGGAGAGAGAGAGAAGGAGAGAGAGAGAAGGAGAGAGAGAGAAGGAGAGAGAGAGAAGAGGAGAGAGAGAGAAGGAGAGAGAGGAGAGGTGAGAGAAACAGCGTTTAGTGACATCCTCATCTTTCGTCGGAGATAAAAGTGATTTCAGGTCGGGCGGTTTTGTTTCTGAGCAAGTTAATCGGGAGGTTCTACAAGGGCACTGGCGGTGCTGATCCATCAAACAGAACGGTTCTGAACACGGTTCTGCCTGGTCTGTCTGGGACCTGAGTGTCCTAGCTATCCTCATACTGGTCTGTCTGGGACCTGAGTGTACTAGCTACCCTCATACTGGTCTGTCTGGGACCTGAGTGTACTAGCTACCCTCATACTGGTCTGTCTGGGACCTGAGTGTACTAGCTACCCTCATACTGGTCTGTCGGGGACCTGAGTGTACTAGCTACCATCATACTGGTCTGTCTGGGACCTGAGTGTACTAGCTACCATCATACTGGTCTGTCTGGGACCTGAGTGTACTAGCTACCCTCATACTGGTCTGTCTGGGACCTGAGTGTACTAGCTACCATTGTACTCAGGAACATGATGGCTAAACAAAGGAGCAAATCCATCTGTAGTCCTGGTGTTGGGGATGAAAAAGACCAAACCAGACTGAGACGTGCAACGCTCCGCTAGATCAGTCAGACAGCGGGCGTGAGTGAAACCCAGATACTCACTTTGCATGGACATCATCTCTGCCCAGGGTCAACACCAGCCTTCAGAGAACACCACCTGGACGAGAGGAGGAGTGGAAGAGACGGGGAGAGAGAGAGAGAGAGGGAGATAGAAGTAGAGAGAGAGAGAGAGAGAGGGAAAAAGCAAGAGAGAGAGATAGAGAGAGATAGAAAGGCAGATAGAGAGAGAGAGAGAAGTAGAAAGAGAGAGAGAGATAGAAAGGCAGATAGAGAGAGAGGGAAAAAGCAAGAGAGAGAGAGAGAGAGAGACGGAGGGAGATAGAAAGAGACAGACACATACGGAATTAGGCCATGAATCACAGACGCAGGGCAGAGACTGTTACTAACGCTGCCGTTAAAACAATAACAAAACTCTCCTAGCGTTCAGCTCAACCACACATTCATCACTACTGAGCCCACAGTCCCCGAAGAGCACCACCGCCCCTCATACGCCACAGCCCCTGTGAGTGATTCTACAGCCCCGCCCCCCCCCCAGGGTTCAACTTGGTACGCTGCTACATTCAGTGAAAGGTGCACTTCAGAATGTTTTCTTTTAGGCCTCTCGGCCAATGGCGACGTGCGTCTGGTTCCACCCGCCGTGCTGGTCCTGCGGTGATAGGCCGCAGCTCAGATCCAATTAAAAACGAGACCCCTCAGCCTCGGGAATGCCAGCGTAATGCCACTATAATGTTAAGTGTCCCCGTGAAGTCCCCAGTTAGTTCCTGTGGCGGCAGGCTTTAAAGTGGGACAACTCAGGCTGTTCTCACGCGAACAGGGGGAGAGGCAGAGAGAGAGAGACCAGGGGGAGAGGGGAGGGCAGAGAGAGAGAGAGACCAGGGGGAGAGGGGAGGGCAGAGAGAGAGACCAGGGGGAGAGGGGAGGGCAGAGAGAGAGAGACCAGGGGGAGAGGGGAGGGCAGAGAGAGAGAGACCAGGGGGAGAGGCAGAGAGAGAGAGACCAGGGGGAGAGGGGAGGGCAGAGAGAGAGAGACCAGGGGGAGAGGGCAGAGAGAGAGAGAACAGGGGAGAGGGGAGGGTAGAGAGAGAGAGACCGGGGGGGGGGGCAGAGAGAGAGAGAGAACAGGGGAGGGGAGGGGGGAGGGCATAGAGAGAGAGACCGGGGGGGGCAAAGAGAGAGAGAGAACAGGGGAGGGGGGAGGGAGAGGGAGAGAGAGAACAGTGGAGGGGGAGGGAGAGAGAGAGAGAGAGAGAACAGTGGAGGGGGGAGGGAGAGAGAGAGAACAATGGAGGGGGGAGGGAGAGAGAGAGAACAGTGGAGGGGGGAGGGAGAGAGAGAACAGGGGAGGGGGGAGGGAGAGAGAGAAAGAGAGAGAACAGTGGAGGGGGGAGGGAGGGAGAGAGAGAGAGAACAGTGGAGGGGGGAGGGAGAGAGAGAGAACAGTGGAGGGGGAGGGAGAGAGAGAGAGAGAGAGAACAGGGAAGGGGGGAGGGAGAGAGAGAGAGAGAACAGGGGAGGGGGGAGGGAGAGAGAGAGAGAGAGAGAACAGTGGAGGGGGGAGGGAGAGAGAGAGAGACCAGGGGGAGAGGCAGAGAGAGAGAGAGACCAGAAGGAGAGGGCAGAGAGAGAGAGAACAGGGGAGAGGGGAGGGTAGAGAGAGAGAGACCGGGGGGGGGCAGAGAGAGAGAGAGAACAGGGGAGGGGAGGGGGGAGGGCATAGAGAGAGAGACCGGGGGGGGGGGGGGGGGGGCAGAGAGAGAGAGAGAACAGGGGAGGGGGGAGGGAGAGGGAGAGAGAGAACAGTGGAGGGGGAGGGAGAGAGAGAGAGAGAACAGTGGAGGGGGGAGGGAGAGAGAGAGAACAATGGAGGGGGGAGGGAGAGAGAGAGAACAGTGGAGGGGGGAGGGAGAGAGAGAACAGGGGAGGGGGGAGAGAGAGAGAGAACAGTGGAGGGGGGAGGGAGGGAGAGAGAGAGAGAGAACAGTGGAGGGGGGAGGGAGAGAGAGAACAGTGGAGGGGGGAGGGGGAGAGAGAGAGAACAGGGGAGGGGGGAGGGAGAGAGAGAGAGAGAACAGGGGAGGGGGGAGGGAGAGAGAGAGAGAGAGAGAACAGTGGAGGGGGGAGGAAGAGAGAGAGAGAGAGAACAGTGGAGGGGGGAGGGAGAGAGAGAGAGAGAGAACAGGGGAGGGGGGAGGGAGAGAGAGAGAGAGAACACGGGGAGACGGGTGACATTTAAGACGCTCGGAGAAGCCGCTCGCTGAAAAGGTTTCTCCTTTCCCTGCGCCGAGCGGAGAACAATGCTTAATTCATGACCCTAATCAGGCTGATGGGGGTCAGTCCTGATGTATTCTGGGAAACGGGGGGCAGGTTAAGAGACTAAAAACACAACCCCTCCCTGGGGGGGAGGAAGAGAGAGGGCTCCGGGCGCTCGCCTGGTTGCTGGAGGAGATAATGGATGGGTGCATCGGGTTATTACAGCCGGGCCGCCCGCCTGGACGGGTGAAAACACAGGACAAGGTACACAGCGGGCGCGCAACGCACGGACGGTGATAGCAGCCATAAATCAATTGAGAAATGTGCGCTGCTTGCGTGGCGTTGGTGTGTGTGGTCAGTGTGTGTACGTGTACATGTGTGTGTGTGTGTGGTGAGTGGATGTGTATGAGAATGTATGTGTGTATGTGTACGTTCCTGGTTTGTGTGTGTATGTGTGAGCGTGTGTTTGTGTGTGCACGTGTGTGTTTGTGTGCGTAGGTGTGTGTGTGTGCGTGTGTGTGTGTGCGTAGGTGTGTGTGTGTGTTTATCTGTGCGTGTGGGAGTGCAGGTGTGTGTGTTTGTGTGTGCGTAGGTGTGTGTGCGTAGGTGTGTGTGCGCAGGTGTGTGTGCGCAGGTGTGTGTGTGTGTGATACGAGCGTGGCAGACAGAAGAAGCGATATCTACAACGCCACACTTTCAGTGGAGGAAAGACTGTCAGTAGGAAGGGATCAGAGAAGCTTTATCTGACTAGAATAATGAGGCGGGTAAAATGGCGGCGCGCTCCAGGCGAGCTAAACGGCCTTTCAAGTCCCCGTCACGCCTGCGGTCAACAACACGACTGTTCCGCCTGACGGGCAGCCGGATGGAAGAACACTCGTTCCTTTGACAACCAGAGGATGCTCCCATAATTCCACTGTCTGTCCCTTCGTCTCCTGTCCACTTCAGAGACGACGAGTCCTGTCAGTCAGGAAACGGCACCGACACCAAACGGACAGCACTCACGAGAGACACATCGATTTCTGTCATGAACACGCTATTAAGAGAGAGAGAGAGAGAGAGAGACAGAGACAGAGAAAGAAAGGCAGAGAGAGATAGAGACAGAGAGAGAGAAAGAGAGGCAGAGAGAGAGATTTTTGTGGTGTGTGCTTTGGCAATGTAAAGGTATGTTTCCCATGCCAAAAAGCCCTTTGAATTGAGGAGAGAGAGAGAGAGGGGGAGGGAGGGAGATAGAGAGCGAGAGACAGAGAGAGAGCGAGAGAGACAGAGAGAGAGAGACAGAGGCAGAGAGACAGAGACATAGAGAGAGAGAGAGGGAGAGAGAGAGACAGAGGCAGAGAGACAGAGAGACAGACAGACAGAGAGAGAGAGAGGCAGAGAGAGCGAGAGGCAGAGAGAGAGAGAGAGAGAGAGACAGAGAGGCAGAGAGAGACAGAGAGAGAGAGAGAGAGAGAGAGAGGCAGAGAGAGAGAGAGACAGAGAGAGAGAGAGAGAGAGAGAGCGAGCTGGATGAGGACCAGGTGAGTGGAGGTGGCGATGGCGGGGTCGAGCCTCTCTCTCTAGCCTCTCTCTCTAGCCTCTCTCTCTAGCCTCTCTCTCTGGCCTCTCTCTCTGGCCTCTCTCTCTGGCCTCTAGCGTGGGTGAACTGTCATGTTCAGGTGAATCACCTTCACCCCAGCGCTCTTAATCCCAGCGGAAAGCTGTTCTCTGGTCTTCCTCCATCTCTCTCCCCCTCTTCCTCTCTGCGTTAGCTCACTCATTCGTTCAAGGACATCCTCTTCCACTCAGAACCATCTATTAAGCCTGTGGTTGTTTTTCAACCCTTACCTCATTCCTCTGTCAAAAGTACTTTTTCCAAACATGTTTTCCTCTCTGGAGCCGTTCCTACTCCCTGTACCCCCCCCCTCTCTCTGTCTCGCACCAGGAAACATGGGAGCTGAGGCATCTGGGAAACATGGGAGCTGAGGCATCTGGGAAATTGCTTTTTTAATTGTTGATGTTTTGATGCCAAAGCCTATGTTGTCCTGAACTCATTAATCATAAGCCCTGGACTGCACACACTCTCTCTCTCTCTCCATGCACACACACAAACACACACACACAACCACCCACCCACCCACACACGCACACACACACCGGCCCCAAGAGCCAATTGGTCTAGCCAGCAGTGTCGAGATATGATGTTTACTTCGTTAAAAAGCATTTAAAACTCTGTGGAATTTCTATTACCGGCTGGCCCTGACATAATTAAATAATACGGCGTTAGCATATTACTTTCCTAGGAAACTCACTTCATTAATGAGCACCAGTAGGGGTTGTATTCAGCTCCACACAAACTGTGTCTACAAGGACAAGACATCTTTAGCGCCTGTTCTATTCTATGTTGGCATGAAGAGACATCAACTTTATTTTATCCTAATGAAACTGAGCAGTACTATAACAGCTGGTTCGAAGTATTTCTGAGCAGAAATAGGGATGTGTGTGTTTGTGTGTGCGTGTACATGCGTGTGTCTGGGTGTGTTTGTATGTGTGTGTGTGCGAGTGTAGGTGTGTGTGTACATGTGTGTGTGTGTTTGTGTGTGTGTGTACATGCGTGTGTGTGTTTGTGTGTGTGTGTGTACATGCATGTGTGTGTGTGTGTACATGTGTGTGTGTGTTTGTGTGTGTAGGTGTGTGTGTGTTTGTGTGTGTACATGTGTGTGTGTGTGTGTGTGTACATGCGTGTGTGTGTGTGTGTGTACATGCTTGTGTGTGTGTACGTGTCTGTGTTTAAAGGCTCCGGGGGTGGGGGTAGGTCTGTGATCCAGAAATATCCTCCACTACGAGGCAGGAAGAGAGGAGAGAGGAGGAGAGAGGAGAGAGGAGGAGAGAGGAGGAGAGAGCTCTACTTCCTGTTTGTACTGTATTGTCCTGCTGAAGGTCACGGTCAAAATAGCACAATCTCTCTGTCCTCATCCATCTCTCTCTCTCTCTCTCAACACCACTGTTTTACGTCATATTTGTGTCACACACAGTCTCTTGCACTTCCTCCTCTCCCTCTCTCTGCCCCTTCCTCCCTCTCCTGCTCTCTCTCTCCCTCCCTCTCCTGCTGTCTCCTGCTTTCTCTTCCCCTTTCTCCCTCCCTCTCCCCCTTTCTCTCCCCCCTTCTCCCCCTCTCCCTCCCTCTCCCCCTTTCTCTACCTCCCTCTATCCCCCTCTCCCTCCCTCTCTCGCTCCCTCCCTCTCTCTCTCTCCCCCTCTCTCTCTCCCTCTCTCCCCCTCTCTCTCTCCCTCTCTCCCCCTCTCTCTCTCCCTCTCTCTCTCTCTCCCTCCCTCTCTCTCCCTCTCTCTCTGCTATAGGCAGGGCAGATATCAGAGCAGGTTGTTTGTGGATAATACAGCGTGGGGCTGAACACCACTATACCAGCACATCTGACATCAACATCCTCTGGGGCGCTACGACACGGACTGTGTGTGTGTGTGTGTGTGTGTGTGAGAGTGTGTGTGTGTGTGTGTGTGTGTTCTAACCCTCCCAGGCTAAGGTCGTGTCTGATTCATCGCTAGGTTCTGACAGAGTGGTGGCAGCAGCCACGGTCCACATCGCTACGAGAACCATCATCGACTGCATACTGTGCGAGAGAGTGTGTGTGTGTGTGTGCGCCAAACTCCTGGAGAGGATTAGATGACACCTGCCCCCCCACTGGGGTCACATGACTGACCTGGCAGGTGCTCCTTCTCTAGCCATCCTGTCTACTGATCCCAGACCAGCTCAACACCACCCTGCTCTCTCTCTCTGATGAGCTCTACTGATCCCAGACCAGCTCAACACCACCCTGCTCTCTCTCTCTGACGAGCTCTACTGATCCCAGACCAGCTCAACACCACCCTGCTTTCTCTCTCTGACCAGCTCTACTGATCCCAGACCAGCTCAACACCACCCTGCTTTCTCTCTCTGACCAGCTCTACTGATTCCAGACCAGCTCAACACCACCCTGCTCTCTCTCTCTCTCTCTCTCTCTCTCTGACAAGCTCTACTGATCCCAGACCAGCAACATCCCTCCCTCCCGCGAGCTACAGTAGGGACATGACTACTGATCTCAGACCAGCTGAATAACACTACTCCTGCTTTCTCTCTGGGGCTAGGGACATGACTACTGATCTCAGACCAGCTGAGTAACACTACTCCTGCTTTCTCTCTGGGGCTAGGGACATGACTACTGATCCCAGACCAGCTGAATAACACTACCCCTGCTTTCTCTCTGGGGTTAGGGACATGACTACTGATCCCAGACCAGCTGAATAACACTACCCCTGCTTTCTCTCTGGGGCTAGGGACATGACTACTGATCCCAGACCAGCTGAATAACACTACCCCTGCTTTCTCTCTGGGGCTAGGGACATGACTACTGATCCCAGACCAGCTGAATAACACTACCCCTGCTTTCTCTCTGGGGCTAGGGACATGACTACTGATCCCAGACCAGCTGAATAACACTACCCCTGCTTTCTCTCTGGGGTTAGGGACATGACTACCGATCCCAGACCAGCTGAATAACACTACCCCTGCTCTCTCTCTGGGGTTAGGGACATGACTACTGATCTCAGACCAGCGGAACACCTGCTCTCTCTCACCTGCTGAGAGTCTGTTTCAGAACCAAGGAGCCGACTGCAGTAGAGAGGCGTTGCTATGGTGACAGGACCGGGCTGCTTACGATCGGACGGTTGGCCGGTTCAGTCAGCCACTCAGTCAGTCAGTCAGTCAGTCAGTCAGTCAGTCAGTCAGTCAGTCAGTCAGTCAGTCAGTCAGCCACTCAGCCACTCAGCCACTCAGCCACTCAGCCACTCAGCCACTCAGCCACTCAGCCACTCAGCCACTCAGCCACTCAGTCAGCCAGTCAGCCAGCCAGCCAGTCAGTCAGTCAGTCAGCCAGTCAGCCAGCGACTCTGCTGTCCTGACGTCAGTGGGCAGTTCATTCCACCACTGCGGGGCCAGGACAGAGAAGATCCGTGACTGTGTCGATCGACCGCAGGGGCCTCGGAGTGACGGGGCAACCAGTCGCCCTGAGGTAGCAGAGCGTAGTGGTCGGGGGGGGGGGGGTGTAGGGTTTGACCATGGCCTGGAGGTAGGAGGGGGCTGTTCTTTCCAATGCCTGGATAGGCTAGAACCAGTTTTTAACTGGATTGAACATCGTGAGAGAGAGAGAGAGAGAGAGAGAGAGAGAGAAAGAGAGTGTGTGTGTGCCAAACTCCTGGAGAGGAGTGTGAGCTGCTTGAACACCCCCCATGTGACCCCCCCCATCAGTCTAGTGACGCACGCAAACTCTCACTCCAGTGACAAAACACGATTTTAAAGTTACCAACGTTACCAAGCTGTCTGCTCATCCCCAATTAACATTCATCCAGATGACGGCTGGCACTCTCGCTCCCCTCGCAAGCACGCAGGAAGAGGTCAACTCAACCAAGCCGGCATATTAGTACTGACTTCCTGTTCTAGCAGGAAATGACAGCGGGGATTTGGGGCACTGCGGCGTTCCCTTCCAGGAGAACATCTCATTTCCTGACGTCTTATCTAAGATTTTTCAGTTGTTTTATTCCAGACTTTTTTCGTTCTTCTTACAGTACCTCTCGCTCGTAGGAATCATCTGATGCCATGGCAACAAAGTGCAGTCTAATGGCTGCCAAGGTGCACGCTGATGATGACTGTGATTGAAGAAGAACGGACAGGCTGACTGACAGGCAGGGACAGAATGAGAGGCAGGTAGACAGGCAGGCAGACAGACAGGTTAGACAGAGAGACAGGCAAGCAGACAGACAGGAAGACAGGCAAGAAGACAGACAGACAGGTAGAGACAGAAAGAGAGACAGGTTAGAGACAGAAAGAGAGACAGGAAGGCAGACAGACAGAGGCATACAGACAGACAGACAAGCAGGTGGATAGACAGACAGACAGACAGACAGGCAACTGTTGCTACTGCTGGTCACAGCATACAGCCACCTCTCTCTCTCTCCACCTCTCTCTCCTCCTCTCTCTCCACCTCTCTCTCTCCACCTCTCTCTCTCCTCCCTCTCCTCCTCTCTCTCTCCTCCGCCTCTTTCTCTCCTCCTCCTCCTCTCTCTACCTCCATCTGTTCTTCTGCTCTTTCACTTCTATCTTAACATTTAACAAGTTCAACTGCAGCTGAGAAACTTTTCTAATCCCCAGAATGGACCAAATCCAACCAGAGCCGTCAAACCTCCGTCCTCTATCTGCCGAGTCAGCTTCTGCAGTGAATATCTGCTTCTTTCATTCCTCCCTCCCTCCCTCTCTCCCTCCCTCCCTTCATCTCTCCTTTCCTCCCTCCATCCCTCCCTCCCTCCCTCCATCCTTCCCTCCCTTCCTCCCTCCTCTGCGCTCTCTGGTGAGTCAGTTAGTGAACTCCAAACAGAAGGAACGGTTCTGCTAATATAGATTTGTGTTAATATAAAAATATATACTATAAAAAAAAAATATATATAATATATAATTGTATAAAATAAAATAAATAAATTTAAAAAACAAAACAAAAAAACATTAAGGATAGATTTCAATCATATATACATTATTCCTTTTTTAAATGGATTTAAAATGTCTTAAATTCCCTCCGCCCTCAGCATCTGCTCCAGGCAGCGGGAGATGGAGTTATATTATATTCTCAGTTATATTCTCAGCTGTATTTTTAAAATGTTAGTAAATTATGTATCTCAATATATCACAATGTCGTATCGTATCAAAATGTATGGTGCTAGGTGTCGTATGGTGAGGTCCTTGCTGACTCCCAGACCCAGATAAGAGTCAGTCAAACGAAAGCACGCTGTCTTCACTCTCTGTTCCAAAGGTTGTGTTTTCACAGGGCTCAGTGGAAGAAGGCTCCAGCTGTAGCCAATTAAAATCATTAGAATTCAGATCCGAGCGCCATCGCAGTGATGTCTGGAACACCCATGCATCTGTTGCTAGGGGCTCAAGCACTCCGGGGTCGGACTGTCTCATTTTAATTATCATCCATCAATAAAGATTAAGCACCAGAGGAAGACAAGTGATCATTAGCTTTGCAACTGTGTAAGCACTCTGCTTATGAAGATGGATGCGCTGATTACAAGCTGGGGGGGTGCGGGGGGCGTTACGGGAGCTGTCGGACACGCCGCAAGACCAGACGCATCACCGTGGAAGCGCCGGCGTCCAGGGAGGCGGAGACGGCGAGGCGTGGCTCCGTGTGCTGCTGACGTCCCTAGAGGCTTCCAAACGGAATCTGATACGCAGTTTAAATTCTGAAAAGCATTCGGAAACTAGAGGTGATTGTCCCTCTCTCTCTCTCCCTCTCCCGTTCTCTCCCTCTCCCTCTCCCGTTCTCTCACTCGCTCGCTCCTCTTTTCTGTAACAGCGGCAGTGTTGCCCAGGACTCCTGTTGTACCTAGGCAACAACCTCATCACTGGCCAATGGAAGTAGACGCCATTTACTGAGCGCACAACAAGAAAGAGAGAGTGATGGGAGAGAGAGAGAGAGAGAGAGAGAAAGAGAGAGAGAGAGAAGGAGAGAGAGAGAGAGAGAGAGGGAGAAGAAAAGGCCCTCCTCTCAGGCAGACGGGGGTCTGGAGCCAGTGTAGCCCCTGGAGTGGGGAGGAGCCTCCCTGCCCCCCTCGTCCTCCCTGCTAATCTCCCGTTCCAGCCAGGGGCCCGTTGTCCCCACGGTGTCCCCATGGTGTCCCCATGGTGTCCCCACGGCACAGATAAGAGGAAGAGCCGCCGCCGCCGGACTACATGTAAACAGCCCCCGGGAAACGCCGTCTGCGGCGTTGCCAGGGAAACTAAGCGCCGGTTCCATCCCTCTGAGGACGGAACACAGGACACTCCGGCCCGTTGCCGTGACGCCGCCAGCCTGGAGACTCGCTGCGGTTCTTAACTAAGCGCTTTAGACCCTCAAAGGGGGCCGGCTCACCGGAGACTTCAACGGAGCTCAGACTGTTGTTCACGGCGCCCGCGGGCCTTTCAGAAAAAAACTTCCTCCTCGCGCGTTTGAAGAACTTCCAAAGACGAGCCGTCAGAGGAGGAGAAGGAGGAGGAGGAGGAGGGTGAGGAGGAGGAGGGGGAGGGTGGGCTTTTAGAAGACGAGCGCGCGACGCCGCCGCTTCAAACTGCCGGCGGAAAGCTCAAACGCATCACACATCAAACGGCGGAGGGATCATTTAAAACGGAGAGAAGAATCCCAGCGTCAGGATAGAGCCTCGAAAAACACCTTTATGGAAATGAGAGCGGGCGTCCATTTTATTTTGGCGGTGTGGGTTTTAGAGGCGAAATTTCGGGAGGTGTGGATCCCTGGGAAGGGAGGGGGTGGGCTGACGGCACCGGCTCTTTGATGTTGTTGCCGGGGGGCGTGAGGAGAGGGATGCTTTGGGAAAACAGGTTGCTTTTATCTACGACCTGTCCCGCCTCCAACAGCTACCACACACCAGAATGATGACCCGCGCGCGCACACACACACACAGAAGACACGAGCGAGCATGCACGCACACAGACAGGAGCACACACACACACACACCCAAGAGCACGCACACACACACAAGCACACACACACACACACACGAGCACACACACACACACACACACAATGAGCAGCTTTCTGTATTCACTTTCACAGACACAATCAAGACAAACTCCCCCATTAAAATGTGTCTCTCTGTGTGTCTCTCTCTCTTTCTCAAATACACACACACACACACGCACGCACACACGCACACACACACGAGTACACAGACACACACACACATGCATGAGCAGCTTTCTGTATTCACTTTCACAGACACAATCAAGACAAACTCCCCCATTAAAATTGGTCTCTCTGTGTGCATCTCTCTCTCTTTCTCAAACACACACACACACACACACACAAATGCCTGGGTGGAAAATGTGAGCCTTTTTATCTCCAGGCTGGATAATCCTGAGCTATTAGTGATGCTGAGCTGAGGGAGGGAGCCAAGGATGGAGAGAGAGAGAGAGAGAGAGGGAGAGGGAGGGAGAGATAGAGGGAGAGAGAGAGGGAGGGAGAGATGGAGGGAGAGAGAGATGGAGGGAGGGAGAGAGAGGGAGGGAGCAAGAGATAGAGGGAGGGAGGGAGAGATAGAGGGAGGGAGAGAGAGGGAGAGAGAGATAGAGGGAGAGAGAGATAGAGGGAGGGAGAGAGGGAGGGAGAGATAGAGGGAGGGAGAGATAGAGGGAGGGAGAGATAGAGGGAGAAAGAGAGAGGGAGGGAGAGAGGGAGAGAGAGATAGAGGGAGGGAGGAAGAGAGAGGGAGAGAGAGGGAGGGAGAGTTAGAGGGAGGGAGAGAGAGTGGGAGGGAGGGAGAGAGAGAGAGAGATAGAGGGAGAGAGAGGGAGGGAGAGAGAAATAGAGGAAGGGAGCGAGGGATGGAGGGTGGCGGTCTCAGATGACTGGACACCGTGCCGGTGTTGCCGGTCTCACCAGGAGACGGGCAGCCATGAGAGAGACACTCTAGGACTCTGGATGTGTGTGTGCGTGTGTGTGTGTGTGTGTGTGTGTGTGTGAAATCAATGGTTAATGAGTGTGACTCAAAATGAAAGACAGCAGGACAGCGTTTATAGGCAGGGGGAGGGGCTTAGGGGGGGGCTTAGGGAGGGGGGGAGATCTAGAGCAAAAGGAGAGACTGAATGTTGATGTTGATATGATGGTGGTGTGTGTGTGTGCACTTGCCTGCGTGTGTGTGTGTGCACTTGCGTGTGTGTGGTGTGTGTGTGTGTGCGTGTGTACTTGCGTGTGTGTGTGTGTGTGTGTGTGTAGTCCTGGATCAGTGAGTGTGTATGTGGATCAGAATATAACCATGCTGTGCACGATCACAGCCTCAATTTCCCTCGCCGTTCTAATACCAGTATAATGACGAGCTCACAGCACAGCTGGGCCGCCATGCTGCTCCAAATCCTTTCAATTAGTTTGGTCGTTTGTTCTGGTGTGCCAGGGGGGAGCAGGAGGGGGGGGGGGGGGTTGTGGTTCTGGGAACAGCTAACTGGTTCCACTGTGCCAGACTAGTATCCTCTGGAGACCATCCTGGTCTAGCCAGCTCACCGTTTCTCCCCCCCATCATCTCCAATGACTATAGTGGGTGGGGGAACTTGCCTTGACAGACTAACTCCTTCAGCTAATTAGCGTAACACAACTTTTGCTCAATCCAGTCAGAAGAACAGCAAAAACTTTTCCTCTGATAAACTCCACTGCGTACTCTTGTTCTTGTGTACTTGTTGTCGCTGCGTACTCTTGTTCTTGTTTACTTGTTGTCGCTGCGTACTCTTGTTCTTGTTTACTTGTTGTCGCTGCGTACTCTTGTTCTTGTTTACTTGTTGTTATTGAGTCCATTTCAGCAATAATTGCACTTATGGCTGTTTATTCTACTAATGTTAACGTTAGCGCTCGTTGCTTCTGGTTTTGCCAGCAGCCTGTATTTCATTTTCACACAGAAACTACTGGAACCAATCAGAGGCTACATTCTACCAGGGGGCAGAACAGTAGTCAGAACACAGTCCCTGATTCAAAATGTCAAAATGTAATCGGAGAGAAATCGTTCTAGATAGGAGGAAGTCCAGACTGATCTGAGGAGAGAAAGTGAAAGTGAACTTGTGTGATCAGATCATGGTCTCACCAGGCTACCGGACAAGAGAAACCAGCACGCCTATATCGTCTTCATCAACATTCTTTAACTCAACATAGTAAGAGTGCAGTTTCTCTTTGTACAGCTCGAGATGGGGACATGGAGTTTGGATTTTTCGCCATTTGCGTTCAGCTTTCCGAGGCTCTCTTTTCAGCATTGAGACTGGAAGGGCATTACTCCACGGAGATCGTTCTTTACCGGAGATGAACTTGCCGTTGACAGGTGTGATGTCATCTGATATGTCTGTGGAATCAGCGTCCATACGACCTCAGGCATGCACACACCACTATGAGTTTCAAATCCAGACTAAAAACGCTGCTTTTCTCACCGGCCGTTGAACGAACGACTCACAGTGTCTCAATTATATATTTTATTGATTATATTGCTGTTATTTATGTTTTACTGATTTTATAATTGTATTGTATGTTATTAGGGTTGCAAAGGGGTGGAAAATGTCCGGTAAATTTCTGGAAATTTTCCACGGGAAGTTAATTGTGGAAATGTTGATCTTTTTTTGTAGCCTATAACTGTTTTTTTCAACATTTTTAAATTGTATTTTATATACTTATTTTAGGATTTTATCCCATTTTCATCCAATTTGGTAGGCAATTGACCCGGACCTGGTGTCCAATTACCCCCTACTAACTGTTGAGGATTCATCACACAACCCGGCCGGTCGGCAATGTGAAAAGTTCTACTCACAAATAGATCAAGCAAAAAATGTAATTAAAAAAAATGAAGTCTCCGACATAACTTCAGGCGAGGCACGAACATCACGGCCAGGGTAATCGGCAGAGGTTAATCAGTCACCCCGTATTACGCTAACCACCAGCTGACTGTCAGCTGTCATAGCATTGGTTCAGCTCGCTAGAGCGCCTGTATTTAAGCTGTCAAAACATGTCATTGTTCGCGCTTGCCGGTTGTGCATTTGCATGCTCGCTGCTTCCGCGTTCTCTGCTCTGGCGTCCGCTCTGCCATTACTGCTGGTTGTGCATTTGCATGCTCGCCCCACCTCCTCCCCTGCTCCACCTGCGTATGTCGATGTCATCTCTGTTGTCATCGTTGCTCTCTGTCCGGAGTATTGCTGCATTCTTCCGGTATTCCA
>NC_140247.1:15826910-15829410 GCF_949987555.1 Borostomias antarcticus | reverse complement strand
GTCTGAGCCGAGCTGGTTTTCAACAAGTAAACAACACCTCTGTTGGCTTGGTTTATAACTTTCCCCAACCAACCTTCCTCTTTCTTCTTCTTCCTCTGTTCTTTCTTTACCCCCCCCTCTCTCTCTCTTTCTTTCTCTCTCTTAATTTCTCCCTCTCTTTCCCTCTCCCTCTCTCCCCCTCTCTTTGTCTCTCACTCCCCCCACCTCTCTCTCCCTCCCCCTCTCCCCCCCCCCCCTCTCTCTCTCTCTCTCTCCCTCTCTCTCTCCCTCTCTCTCTCCCTCTCTCTCTAAGCTCAGCTCCATCATGCGCTGTAACAGGATCAGCGTTTTGTCGTTCTGCAGATAAGCGCCCCTCTCTCTCCGTAGCCCCGCCCCTCTCCATAGCCCACCGCTTGCTCCACCCCCGCGCCCATCTGATAAGCCCCTCCCCCGCGGCACGTCTGTCACGCCAGCAAGCCTGGGACCCCGGCGGAGGAGGCCGCGCACCCGTTTTCTCCCTCCCCAGATCCCCTCGAAGCATTGTTTTTAGTTCCCCCTGATCCCCCCCGCGCCTCAGGAACAGATCGGCCAATAAGAACCAATCAGAGCTGGGCTGAGCTCGCACCGGGGGCGCGGGCGCCCGACAGAGAGCACAGACGGAGAGAGGGAGAGATGAAGGGATTGGGAGGAGGACTGAGAGAAGTTGAAAGAGGAGGAGGAGGAGGGAGAGAGAGAAAAAGAAGAAAAGAGCTCTCAGAGAGAGGGATGAATTTGAGGCGATTACACGCCAGGCGTTAAATAAATCAGCCCAACTCAAACACCCCTGCTCTGGGGTACGCACGGGGGGGGAGGGGTGGGGGAGAGAGGGGGGAGACCCAACCAGACCAGAGACCATGTTTTTACAGGCAGCATTTATCCAATTTTCTCAATCCGGCGGATTTGCCGCCTTCTTCTTCTCCTTCTTCTTCTTCTTCTGCTGCTGTGGACAGTAAACAGGATGGAGGGAAACGCCGGGTTCCCCAGCGGGAGACTAGTACGGGAACCAGAACATAATCTGCACCCGAGGAAATACTTATTATAGGATAGCCAGCCTGGAAAGAAAAATAAAAGCATCCCTCGAAGAAAGAGACTGACGGACGAGGGGACTGGGTTGAGACTCCGTCACGTGAAAGTAAACATTAACACGTAGGCGCGGGTTCGTTATTATCGGTAAGAGATATTTTTAGGCTGGTGTCACCTGAGTGGAAGCTGTTAACACTCATCTGATAAAAGATGGCTGCCAACGGAACAGTATGCTGCTACAGCAACGTGAGACAAGCACAGAGGAACACTTCCAATTAGGACTGAGAGAGAGAGACACAGAGAAGATGAGATGGAGAGAGAGAGAGAGAGAGAGAGAGAAGGATAGAGATGGGAGAAGTAGAGAAAGGGAGAGTGGAGATGAATAAAGACAGGGACAGAGAGAGAGAGAGAAAGAGAGAGAAAGAGGGGGTAAGTAAATGAGGATGGAGACAGGAACACAGAGGGAGCTGCACACACAAATGAGCAGAAGCTGGAGTAAACAAGTATGGATACGCAGAGTAAACAAGTATGGATAGGCAGAGTAAACAAGTATGGATAGGCAGAGTAAACAAGTATGGATAGGCAGAGTAAACAAGTATGGATAGGCAGAGTAAACAAGTATGGATAGGCAGAGTAAACAAGTATGGATAGGCAGAGTAAATCATTGAAGATTTGACAGCAAAGTCAGAACGCTAAGAAGAGAGTCAGAGAGAGAGAGTCAGAACTATAGCAGAGAGAGGGAGAGAGAGAGAGTCAGAACTATAGCAGAGAGAGAGAGAGAGAGAGAGAGAGAGAGAGAGAGAGTCAGAACTATAGCAGAGAGAGGGAGAGAGAGAGAGTCAGAACTATAGCAGAGAGAGGGAGAGAGAGAGTCAGAACTATAGCAGAGAGAGAGAGAGAGAGAGAGAGTCAGAACTATAGCAGAGAGAGGGAGAGAGAGTCAGAACTATAGCAGAGAGAGAGAGAGAGAGAGAGAGAGAGAGAGAGAGAGAGAGAGTAAGGACTATAGCAGAGAGAGAGAGAGAGAGAGAGAGATAAAGGAGAGAGAGAGAGAGAGAAGAGAGAAAGAGAGAAGAGAGAGAGACTGTGGCCCTGTGCTAAAGAGGGAGAGGTAGAGAAAGACAGCAGTGAGAGAATGAGGAGAAGAGGGGGAGAGGAGAGGGAGAGGAAGGATAGAGAGAAGAGGGAGAGTTAAGAGGGGGAGGTGAGAGGGGGAGGAGAGAGAGGAGGAGGGGGAGAGAGAAGAGGGGGAGGAGAGAGAAGAGGGAGCGTTAAGAGGGGGAGGGGAGAGAAGAGGGGGAGGAGAGAGGGGGAGGAGAGAGGAGAGGAGAGAGAAGAGGGGGAGGTGAGAGGGGGAGGGGAGGTGAGAAACAGAGGAGGGAGGACAGACAGATGCTGATGGTAATTGGAGAAGACAGGTCTTTCAATACTCCTACTGAGGTGTGAGTGGAACCGAGTT
>NC_140247.1:15823883-15826710 GCF_949987555.1 Borostomias antarcticus | reverse complement strand
AGAGTGTGTATGTGGGTGTGTGCATACTGGTTTCCATCAGATTAGCTGGGGGGGGGGGGGGGGGGGGGGGGGGAGAGAGAGTGTTGGGGGGGGGGGACAGCGGGTGAGAAGAGAGAGAAGCCACCTGCTCTGTGTGGGGGGGCAGAATATGAAAGACACCCCCCCCCCCCACCACCACACACACACACACACATCTACGGTGGCCTGGAAAGGACATGTAAAGGTTCATGTGTTGGAACTGGATTGGGGGGGGGGGGGGGGGGGGGGGGGGGCAGATGGCCCGTCAGAGCTCAAGGATGCTCTGGTGTTTCAGGACCTAGTACCAGACTAGCTACAGGGCCTAGTACCAGACTAGCTACAGGGCCTAGTACCAGACTAGCTACAGGACCTAGTACCAGACTAGCTACAGGGCCTAGTACCAGACTAGCTACAGGACCTAGTACCAGACTAGCTACAGGGCCTAGTACCAGACTAGCTACAGGGCCTAGTACCAGACTAGCTACAGGGCCTAGTACCAGACTAGCTACAGGACCTAGTACCAGACTAGCTACAGGACCTAGTACCAGACTAGCTACAGGGCCCAGTACCAGACTAGACCTAGTACCAGACTAGCTACAGGGCCTAGTACCAGACTAGCTACAGGACCTAGTACCAGACTAGCTACAGGGCCCAGTACCAGACTAGACCTAGTACCAGACTAGCTACAGGGCCTAGTACCAGACTAGCGACAGGACCTAGTACCAGACTAGCGACAGGACCTAGTACCAGACTAGCTACAGGGCCTAGTACCAGACTAGACCTAGTACCAGACTAGCTACAGGGCCTAATACCAGACTAGACCTAGTACAAGACTAGCTACAGGGCCTAGTACCAGACTAGACCTAGTACCAGACTAGCTACAGGGCCTAGTACCAGACTAGCTACAGGGTCTAGTACCAGACTAGCTACAGGGCCTAGTACCAGACTAGCTACAGGACCCAGTACCAGACTAGACCTAGTACCAGACTAGCTACAGGGCCTAGTACCAGACTAGCTACAGGGTCTAGTACCAGACTAGCTACAGGGCCTAGTACCAGACTAGCTACAGGACCCAGTACCAGACTAGACCTAGTACCAGACTAGCTACAGGACCTAGTACCAGACTAGCTACAAGGCCTAGTACCAGACTAGCTACAGGACCCAGTACCAGACTAGCTACAGGGCCTAGTACCAGACTAGACCTAGTACCAGACTAGCTACAGGGCCTAGAACCAGACTAGCTACAGGGCCTAGTACCAGACTAGCTACAGGACCTAGTACCAGACTAGCTACAGGACCTAGTACCAGACTAGCTACAGGACCTAGTACCAGACTAGCTACAGGGCCTAGTACCAGACTAGCTACAGGGCATAGTACCAGACTAGCTACAGGACCCAGTACCAGACTAGCTACAGGACCTAGTACCAGACTAGCTACAGGGCCCAGTACCAGACTAGACCTAGTACCAGACTAGCTACAGGGCCTAATACCAGACTAGCTACAGGACCTAGTACCAGACTAGCTACAGGGCCCAGTACCAGACTAGACGTAGTACCAGACTATCTACAGGGCCCAGTACCAGACTAGACATAGTACCAGACTATCTACAGGGCCCAGTACCAGACTAGACATAGTACCAGACTATCTACAGGGCCCAGTACCAGACTAGACATAGTACCAGACTATCTACAGGGCCCAGTACCAGACACCTGATATGAGTGTAGTACAGACAACAGACGACAGTTCTCAGGGCCCGTTTTTCCTCGGTCCCCCGATCGATAGCCCCCCTCGAGGAGAGCTCAGACTTCCTGTCATTACACAAGAATGAGCCAATTCAACCGACCCGCCGGGCGCGGAGATATTAGCAAATTAAGTCCTGTGTCAGAGAGATCGATGGGCAGAGAGGAGGTGGAGAGGGGACACGATGTAGTAGAGAGGAGGAGGAGGAGGAGGAGATGGAGAGGAGGAGAGGAGGGGGAAGAGGAGATGGAGGAGATGGAGAGGAGGAGAGGAGGGGGAGGAGGAGATGGAGGAGGAGATGGAGAGGAGGAGAGGGAGATGGAGGAGATGGAGAGGAGGAGAGGAGGGGGAGGAGGAGGAGGAGAAGGAACAGACAGGTCTGTGGGAGAGACAGGTACAACGTACAGAACACTACTTATGATAAGAATCAATCGATCCCCCTTCAGGAGGTTCTTCAAAAAGAACAAGATTGTGCTGAATACAGTATGCTGAACCACGGTTTGACTGCTCAGGGCTTCCTGGACACCAGCGTGTGTGTGTGTGTGTGTGTGTGTGTACCAGACACCAGCGTGTGTGTGTGTGTGTGTGTGTACCAGACACCAGCGTGTGTGTGTGTGTGTGTGTGTGTGTGTGTGCGCGCGTGTGTGTGTGAGCAGTGAGAAGTTCAGGTTTCCACGTTGGTACTTCCCACATGGTAGGCTGGTATTGGCTGGTGCGGTGGTCCAGTCAGAGCTGTTTGGACTGGAGGGGGAAGATACCCAGCACCATGCTGCGGTTCTGACCCGTCTCACAGAGATACCCAGCACCATGCTGCGGTTCTGACCCGTCTCACAGAGATACCCAGCACCATGCTGCGATTCTGACCCGTCTCACAGAGATACCCAGCACCATGCTGCGGTTCTGACCCGTCTCACAGAGATACCCAGCACCATGCTGCGGTTCTGACCCGTCTCACAGAGATACCCAACACCATGCTGCGGTTCTGACCCGTCTCACAGAGATACCCAACACCATGCTGCAGTTCTGACCCGTCTCACAGAGATACCCAACACCATGCTGCAGTTCTGAC
>NC_140247.1:15813883-15818883 GCF_949987555.1 Borostomias antarcticus | reverse complement strand
CTGGATTCTATAGAAGTAAATATTTACGCTCTGCTATGTATACTTTTCGCCGTGTGCCAATTTAAACGACGACACCCCCTCCTCTCACTCAACCGAGAGGAAGCGACCCTTCCAGCTGACATTAATTAAGTGCTCAGGACTCAGACTCAGATTGGGATTCAGCTAATAGGGTTAGGGGGTTAGCGAAGGCTAACATGCCTTGTGGACTAGGGTGATTCACCTTCGCAACATCCGGCGTAGCACAGTGGGAAGCATTTCGGCCTAGCAAGCAGCAGGTACAGAGATCGAATCCCGTTCAACCATATGTCTGACTTTCGAAATTCTCGGGACCATCCTTGACCCTTGTCAAACGTCAGTCTAGCTGATTCCTTGGCTGCTTGCAGCTAAACTGCTTGGCCCCCCATATATTTCTCATTAATTCCTGTTGGACATTTTGTGAATATTCCCGACATTTTGCAACCCTAGCTCTGGTCTATTGTGTTGACCACAGACACAGTTAGGAGACGCTGAGTGATGGAGGGTCTGGGGTGGGTCTGGTAGGGTCTGGTGGGGGTCTGGGGGGTCTGGGTGGGTCTGGGTCTGGTAGGGTCTGGGGGGGTCTGGGTGGGTCTGGTAGAGTCAGGTAGGGTCAGGGGGGGTCTGGGGGGTCTGGGTGGGTCTGGGTTGGTCTGGGAGGGTCTGGGGGGGTTTGGGAGGGTCTGGTAGAGTCTGGTAGGGTCAGGGGGGGTCTGGGGGTCTGGGTGGGTCTGGGGGGGTCTGGGAGGGTCTGGGAGGGTCTGGGGGGGTTTGGGGAGGTCTGGGTGGGTCTGGGAGGCGGGTCAGCGGTTCCGAGTCATGGTCTGGGCCCGGATCCCTGGCAGGTGATTAGTATTCTAACAACGCTGCTCCACTGCTTCAGAGCTACAGCTACTTAAACTGAACAATCCCCCCAGGAGATACACACACACACACACACACACTCGCTCTGTAACCCCCCCCACACACACACACACTCACACACACAATCGCTCTGTAACACCACCCCCCCTACACACACACACTCACACCTCCCAACACACACACACCCCTTCCAACACACATGTGCACACACCCCACACACACCCCTCCCAGCACACACACACCTCCCAACACACACACACACACACCACACGTACACACACAAAAACAGACACACACACACAGACACACACACACACACACTCCCGCTGTGCTCTCATGTGTTCCGTCTGGCTCTGAGGCGAGAGAGTGAGTCAGTGTATTTCCAACAGGCCTCCTGCGAGGGTGTTGTCAGCTGGCTGATTAACTAGAGCGCCTCGTCTCTCTGGACGCAACCTGACTGACCTCCGACCTCCGACTCGAAACCTAGCCGAGGCCCCAAAAACACCGCTCATTATTCCATCAGGCTTGTAAATTGCCTTGTAACCCGGGTTCAATCGGTTCAACTCGCTCCCCGGTAGAAACGCCATCCACACTGCCCCCCCCTTCACACCCCGCCCACCCTACGCCATCGAATCGCTAGTTTTTCGTCAGCCTAGCTTTTTTTTGAGGCGTTTATGAGAGCTGGACGCGTGTGTTGGAAGGTCAGCGGACCCAGGATCGGACCCAGCGTTGGCAGGTGAGGGCGGCAGCGACCCTGACCAGCGACCCTGTGACCCCTGTGACACGCACACACCAGTCTCAACGCCAGACCCATGAGGGTTCTTCCGCTGACACAACTACGTAAGCTACGCTAACCACGTTACTGCATGCTGCAGATCTCTCTATGGAGACATTTCATGCTCAAATCTGGTGTTCAAATCCTGGCAGTTCATTGGTAGCGCCGGAATTCCAGCGACACCAATCAGTAACGACTACCGCGATCAGGCGCTCCCACCCATAGATATGCCCCGCCCATCTAACCTGGGCTAGCGTCTCTCATTGGCCGCTACGACCTGTCACTCCTTCAATTCTGACCCGTCAATACGCCCTCAGAACACCAGCTTGGGCACAGACTCTATTATGTAGAATGCGGAGCGCAGCGATTCATCGTGATATTAGAGTGTGGAGAGAGACTATGTACACACTGTACCCATGTGGACTTCAGATGAGGACGACACTTTGTGAGGTTGGTTTTACTCCATAGTAAAATATGTAGTTATTGTAATTTGACAATGCCTATAGATTATTGATTAGATTAGATGATGCATTATATATAGAGATTGTGTGAGAACAAAACTCCATATGGCCAAACTCCTCTACGGCAACAGAGGGAGGGCAGGGTGGGGGGGGGCGGGGGTGGTGGAACAGAGGAGGCTGGGGGGGGGGGGCGGGGGTGGTGGAACAGAGGAGGCTGGGGGGGGGGCAGGGGTGGTGGAACAGAGGAGGCTGGGGGGGGGGGCGGGGGTGGTGGAACAGAGGGAGGGGGGGGCGGAGGCTGTTCCCACCATCAGGCTACATACCACAGGGCCCTAGTAATGGACCCTAGTAATGAACCGTCCTGGTATCAAACTATCACACACTCCCTCCCCACCCTCACATGCCTCCTCCTGCACAGGAAAAAAACACTATGCACTCACATCCCCACACATGCACACACACGCACACATCCCCACACACACGCACCCACACACACACAACGCACCCACACACACGCACACACACACACACACAAAGACACGCACACAAAGGCACGCATACACACACACACACAAAGATACGCACACACACACGCTGAAAGCAGCTGACACTCAACCACTTAATGTCTTGCAGACACAAACGCAGTCCTTGGCCATTCAAGTGCCTTCCCTTATCTTATCTCATCTTGTCCCCTGACAGCCACCGTAGCCCGGCGTGAACCCAGGCTCTTGGCAGTGGGGTTATGGGCGCAACGCCACTTCCCCCAGCTGTTGTGGTGACTCTGATGGCCTGTGATGCCATCGATCCACACGCATCACTGAGGACATCTGAGTGACATGCGTAAACAAGTCAACGGGGAAAAGCAACGTGACATTTAGGGTATAGGCCCAACCCAACCCAATTCTGTAGTCCCCTAAACTGGATATGGACCTGAGGTGAATTCACAATTACATATAGGGCCACCTACACTTCAGACAACCAGCTGACAGGATTCCTGATAACCTCGTACTGTCGCGGTATCAGCCGGAGCGGCAGGCAGACTTCAGGTGCCTGGTGAGAGCGGTGAGTCATTAGGATCCATTAGCGGCGCCAGCAGCACTCCGGAGAGCGCGGGACCAAGATAGACCCGGTGAGAACAGCGAGCCGAGGAGAGCAATTACTCGTAATTTCGAACTCGGAGATGTGAGGGTTTAGGGGAGGAATGGGCCTATAGATCGAACCATTTTCCTCCCGAACATGGTCTGAGGTGAGGAAATCTGCTATGACAGGGAAAGAAATAGGAGCAATCAAGTGGCAGAGAGCAATTTTACGCTATTTGATCAAGAAAATTATGATTCTTTTATTTTTTGCTAGGGGTTAATTATCATCAGCGCGTCCTGTGAAGGGACACGCGCGCTCCTGCAGCCACTCGTTTCCAAAGCCAAATAAAATCCAATCCCGCTTCAACCCGATGCGCTACGAAGCAGAAAGTTTAATATTGATTTCTTCAACGGTCTACCACAACTCCAGTTCATTTAGGCTATTTACACGTAGCATACAATTGGGACACCCAACGCACAACATGAACCCTAGCTGGCGCGTGTGGGAGAATTTGATATAGGTGTGGCACTTCTAGAACTCAGGTATTGGTTTTCACGTCGGGTTGGTCTTATTCCAACTTAACTTCGTCTGTTAGTAATGACACCATGACTGCAGTTTCACTCATGCGTGTTTTATAACGTTATAGCAGGCTGCTGATCACGTGCAATGCACGAGCACGACAGCTACGACACGCTCATTAAAGTACCCACACATCGATGCACTGTATCAAACCCAAACCATCGTCTTGCATGCATCTCTAGAGACAGACGTAGCCTATATGCAGGTTATCAGCGAAAACATCCAGTTTCACGGCGCTCCGCCACATGAACTCACACACGTCGACACGGTTTCGCTGCTGCCTGCACCCCTCGCGTCACAAAACAACGTAGAGTCAACTAAAGCAACATTGACGATGAAGTGCGATACATAACAGCGCTGGTACCAATTATTCAGCGCGCACGATTGACGAAGCATCGTTTCCACATTCCGCACATCTGGGGAGCATAACGCTCGTCCGCGGCCAGAGCCGATGGAATGTGGAGACGGCAGAGAGAGCATTCACGGACACGGTGCCAAAACCGACAGCGAGAAAGTAGCCGTACCGTGTCATAGGCTAGACCAGCAACCTATGGCGATGCTGCACAATGCAAACACAATGTATATTATGACATTCACAACCTACCGAGCAAACATTTCCTATACTGTTGTGTTTCTGTCGCTTGACCAGTCCGACATTGCCCGCGTAGCTTACAAAACATTCTGCAACGTATAAACTCCCCCCTAACACCGTGCAGTTGAGATGCTTTTTGTTAGAGAAAGAAACGTGAACACCGGGAGGTTTACCTTGCGAATTAAATAGCCGATAACGGAATCTCCGCGGGCGCAGCTCTCCGAGTGTAAACTTTTCCCCAAAATCCCGTGGTGGCGGAGTCCTCCGTTAGAAGCCAGCTGGAATGCGTGGGGCTCGGCGGTGACAGCGGCAATTTGGCGAAGTCTCCTCCCACGGCACCGCGGAGGACCCAATAGGCAGCGTCGTTGAATCGGTCATTGGCTAAATCAACAAACACACCCGTAAACGGACGTGACCCTGGCATTGACTGGGCATCATAGATTTCTACCATAGAGTTGGCAAACTTCTCTCATAGGTTTAGTATGGCGGCTGCTTGAGATCGTATGTGTATGTGTTTATTTTTATTATTATTTATTTTAACCTTAATTAGCCAGGTGAGCCCATTGAGACCAAGGTATTTATTGGTGTGTGTGTGTGTGTGTGTGTGTGTGTGTGGATACTGTTCTAGATGATA
>NC_140247.1:15806383-15808883 GCF_949987555.1 Borostomias antarcticus | reverse complement strand
ATATAAGGCACAACCGCTAGTAGGCACGGCTTTTCGGTGGGCAGTCAGATGCGCTGACCACTAGGGCTAGCTACAGTACTGTCCTGGGTACTGGGACTGACCACTGGGCAAGCTACAGTACTGTCCTGGGTATGAGACTGACCACTGGGCTAGCTACAGTACTGTTAGTTAACTTCACTTGTGGTTTGGTCGCGATGTCTGCCAAGGTAAAGTTTTGAATGAAAGTGTAAAATGTGAGCTTTCAAATTCGTGCCAGGCATTGAAATCTGTGAATGTTTATACAGCAAAGAAAAAGGGCTTCAATGATTGAGTGCTGCTCACACTTCTCACAGGATATGGATTTTGACAACATTTTGACAACTGTTTGTTATATTGAGTGGGTTCTTCACAACTTCTATTTGTGGTTAGGGTTCGGGGAAAAAAGTATTTTGCCTGCTGGCGCATTTTGAAGATTGCAGACATAAGGACCGAACCTCCGGTGGAGGTCACGGTACGATGCCCAAGTTCTGCATGGGTCAGGTCATGATGAGGTCACGTTGTAAGCCGCCAGGGCACACAGCGTTCTCCCGACCCCAGGAAGGGGATAACTGTGGACCTGTGGGTGTGGCTACGACCGGACGATAATACGACGCTGTTGAAGGGTAACTAGCTCTGCTTCACTGCTCTCCAGTCTGAACCTAGCTAGGTAGGTCTCCAAACCGTTTGTCTCACCTCTCCCAGAGGTCTCTCCTGCTCTTTGGTCTAGAACAGGTCTCTCCTGGGAGATTCTGCACATGTTCTACCGGTCAGTGGTGGCGAGCGTCATCTTTTATGCTTCTGTCTGCTGGGGAGGCAGTGCAACAGAGAGGGACACCAGTAGGCTGGACAGGCTGGTGCAGAAAGCTGGCTCAGTGCCGGGGAGGAGCCTGGACACAGTGGGGGCCGTGGTAGAGAGGAGGATGTGGACCAAGCTGCTGGACATCATGGACGATGCCGACCGCCCTCTCCACCACACCCTGGTGGGGCAAAGCAGCAGTCTCAGTGGGCGGCTCATCGCGCTGCGCCCAAGGACCGAGCACCACAGGAGGTCCTTTGTCCCAGCAGCCATCAGCTCAGTTGAGGGCAGGGGCCTGTGACCTGAGCTCACCTGACACCCCCCACCCCCCCGCCAGGGGCCTCTGACCTGAGCTCAGTGTGCAATTTACTACTGACACTTTTTTATTAGTTTATTACTCACTTTATGCACTTTACTCACTTTTTTTTTTATCATAGGCTCACATTGTATGACATCGATTGATTGAATTTGCCGTCTGTCTCTTGTTGTGTTGTGTATTGCTGTGTCGTTCTATGTTATGTTGTGCCGTGAGCTATTAGATACATTGAATTTACCCAAGGGGATTAATAAAGTATCTATCTATCTATCTATCTATCTATCTATCTATCTATCTATCTATCTATCTATCTATCTATCTGTCTGTCTGTCTGTCTGTCTATCGATCTAAGAGGTCTTGATATCTTGATAGACGCCGGCCATCTGCTGACTGGCGTTAACCCTCCACCATGGATGAGCCTCTCCTCAACACCCTGGGGTCCGGTCGCTCTACAGCTGTGGTCTCCGGTCCAAGGGGATCTGGATTGCCCTGTCCAAAACCGGGCCTACCCATAAAACAAAAAACCTACCCATAAATCTCCAAACTACCCACAATCCTTCAAACCTACCCATAAACCTCCAAACTACCCACAATCCTACAAACCTACCCATAAACCTACAAACCTACCCATAAACCTACAAACCTACCCACACACCTACAAACCTACCCATAAACCTACAAACCTACCCATAAACCTCCAAACTACCCACAATCCTCCAAACCTACCCATAAACCTCCAAACTACCCACAATCCTACAAACCTACCCATAAACCTACAAACCTACCCATAAACCTACAAACCTACCCACAATGCTACAAACCTACTCATAAACCTACAAAGCTACCCATAAACCAACAAACCTACCTACAAACATACCCATTGTGAGGGTTTGGTTAGGGACCCAGGCGCAACAGGAAAGGAGGAGGCAAGGGACGGTAAAGCCCGGAGGGGCGATTGAATGAGATAACACAAAGGGGGACGTGGTAGTCGTACAGCCGATGGTCAGGCAGGAGCGTGGTAGTCGTACAGGCGATGGTCAGGCAGGAGCGGGGTTGTCGTACAGGCGATGGTCAGGCAGGAGCGTGGTTGTCGTACAGGCGTGGGTCAGGCAGGAGCAGGGTTGTCGTACAGGCGTGGGTCAGGCAGGAACTGGAGAGACGAGGAGGAGAGGTAGGGTGAGTGATAGTAATCACAAACGGGGAACGGGAAAAAACACTACAAAACACGGGTAAGGAGATTGTAGGCTAGGCTATACTTTACCACATGTGGGTTATGGTAAGATCTGGCGATGAGTGGAGTGTAGACCAGGTTCTTGTAGAGGTTGAAGGTGATTGCAGAACGAGGGACAGGTGTGGTGATGATAAATGGA
>NC_140247.1:15756383-15798883 GCF_949987555.1 Borostomias antarcticus | reverse complement strand
AGAGGAGAGAATGAGGAAGAGAGTGTGGAGAGAGAATGAGAGAGGATGAGGAAATGAGAACTAGTCAGCTAAATGGAAGGAGAAGAGAGAGAGAGCGAAAGCAGGATGAATAGTACAAAGGCAAGAGAGATTGTTTGTGCATGCGTGCGTGTATGCGCCAGACAGAAAGAGAGAGAGAGAGAGAGAGAGAGAGAGAGAGATGATCTGAGACAAATATAAAGGGTTCTGTCAGGAGGGAGGGAGGGAATCTGTGCACAGCCGTCAAAGCCCAGGGGATTGTGGGTAAACTGAGGGAAGAACCAACATGATGAGGGAGAGATTAGGGGAGATACAGAAATATGCAGATACACAGAGATATACAGAAATACACAGAGATATACAGAGATATACAGAAATACACAGAGATATACAGAGATATACAGAGATACTCAGAGATATACAGAAATACACAGAGATATACAGAAATACACAGATACTCAGAGATATACAGAAATACACAGATATATACAGAGATACTCAGAGATATACAGAAATACACAGATATACAGAAATACACAGAGATACTCAGAGATATACAGAAATACACAGAGATATACAGAGATATACAGAAATACACAGAGATACACAGAGATATACAGAAATACACAGAGATACACAGAGATATACAGAAATACACAGAGATATACAGAAATACACAGAGATATACAGAGATACTCAGAGATATACAGAAATACACAGATATACAGAAATACACAGAGATACTCAGAGATATACAGAAATACACAGAGATATACAGAGATATACAGAAATACACAGAGACACACAGAGATATACAGAAATACACAGAGATATACAGAAATATACAGAGATACTCAGAGATATACAGAAATACACAGAGATATACAAAGATATACAGAAATACACAGAGATATACAGAAATACACAGAGACACAGAGATATACAGAAATACACAGAGATATACAGAAATACACAGAGACACACAGAGATATACAGAAATACACAGAGATATACAGAAATATACAGAGATACTCAGAGATACAGAGATATACAGAAATACACAGAGATACTCAGAGATATACAAAAATACACAGAGATACACAGGGATATACAGAGATATACAGAAATACACATAGATATACCAAGATATACAGAAATACACAGATACTGTATACACAAGATATACAGAAATACACAGAGATATACAAAACTACACAGATCCACAGAGATATACAGAGATATACAGAAATACACAGAGACACAGAGATATACTGTACAGAGATATACAGAAATACACAGAGACACAGAGATATACAGAAATACACAGATATACACAAGATATACAGAAATACACAGACATACAGAAATACACAGAGATACACAGACACCATAATATCCTGTAGTGTGTGATGAGCCGTTATTTTCTGCTCTTGTAGTGTGTGTTTGTTTGAGATTCACGAGAAGAACATCTATTAACATTCTCCTAAATGTGTGATGCAACCAGATTTCAAAATCGGTTAGGATTTTATCTTTAATCCTCTAGTGTGAGCCCGGTTATTAATATTAGTATTTTGTGGCCATGAGTTAACCAAATCGTGGGAACGAGTTAACCAGAACGTGGGAATAAATAGTACTGTAATATAATATAATAATATAGTAATTATATATAATATATTAGTATAATATATTATAATAATACACAATAGTAACACACACACACAAACAAATAAACAAACAAACAAACACTCTCTCTCTCTCTGTCTCTCTCTCACACACACACACACACACACACACACACACACACACACACACACACACTGACAGACCAACACAGAAAGAAAGAGAAAGTGAGAGGACGGACAGACACCTTGAGCAAAATGTCACAAGCAAGGAATTTCATTTCAGCCCGGGTGAGATATATTTCCTCAAAGCCTTCGGCTTCAAAATAATTATGGCATCATACATTCCTTTCTTGCAGCCTGGCAGACAGGTGAAGACCAGCACTTCCTGACAGGATGTAGAGGAAGCTGCAGCAAAAGATAAAAATATACCAGCAGGAGGGTGAAGACAGTCTGGACATCAGTAGGAGGATGAAGACAGTCTGGACATCAGTAGGAGGATGAAGACAGTCTGGACATCAGTAGGAGGATGAAGACAGTCTGAACATCAGTAGGAGGATGAAGACAGTCTGGACATCAGTAGGAGGATGAAGACAGTCTGGACATCAGTAGGAGGATGAAGACAGTCTGGACATCAGTAGGAGGATGAAGACAGTCTGGACATCAGTAGGAGGATGAAGACAGTCTGGACATCAGTAGGAGGATGAAGACAGTCTGGACATCAGTAGGAGGGTGAAGACAGTCTGGACATCAGTAGGAGGATGAAGACAGTCTGGACATCAGTAGGAGGATGAAGACAGTCTGGACATCAGTAGGAGGGTGAAGACAGTCTGGACATCAGTAGGAGAGTAGAAAATAAGTGTTAGAAACATGTGCAGGGATGTTTATGGTTTGTTGCTTAGCTGTCCTGGTGATTTCAGACTGACGGATGACCTCTGGTGACTTCTGCGTCAATCAGCTGCCAGACCTGGGACAGAACCAAGACACTGCGCCGTGATGTCACATCCTGTTCTGTGCTGTATGTTCAGACTGTCACATTGGAGTTATTCTCCGCAGGGCCCCTTAGCACAACAGTGAGTGTAGATGGAGGGGGGGAATTATCCATTCACCCTAGTAAACTTGGAAATGCACTTAATATGCATCTAGTAGTTCAAAGTGCAGAATGTAGCTTGTGAGTGTGCTACGATCTATGAACAAGGAAAAAGTCTGTTCAATTCAGTCTGATTCAGCCTCATGGTTTGAGGGTCTGGGGACCCATAGGGCCGTAGAAATACGCCCCATTTTGCTGACTGGACCTCTGCAAGCTCTCTGTGGCCTCCAAGATATTAATTTGCTTTTTTTATGCTCTGGTGTCGACCCAGCACCAAATTATTATGATTGCTGAGGCGGAGCCAAATAGCAGTCTACAAAGTTTGAACACCTTGAAGGAGAGCATGCTGGGTAAACACAGAACTAGCGATACGAGGTCAGCAGTGCCGGCCTGGACCGGACTGGCCATTTTTCGGACATTTCCCATGGGGCCGAGCGGCAGCTCCAGTGAAGCAGCAGAGTGTAAATAGAGGAGGAGGTTATAACATCGCAGGACTGCTGGGAAGAGCGAGGCAAGTTGTGGCAGTGGCAGCCAAAGACCTATTACTGCCGGGCCCAGGCCCAGGGGCCCAAGAGCTCAGGGGCCCAAAGTTCAGGGGGCCCTTTGCTTTTTTTTCCACACAGTCAAAAGGCTTAGTCATTCATTCAATAACAGAGCCTCAAAAATTCTGCTGAAAAACTGAAGCAATAGCCTAAACATTCACTTTGAAGACGTCACAAGAAAGAAACCATCATGATACCTGTAGTTTTTAAGTGAGTGTTTATCTATTCAGGGGGTGAGTACTCCATGCAATATGGGCCCTTCAACTCTTTTGGGGAGAAATCCAAAAAGCAGGTCCTCCCCACAGAGTTGAAGTCCCTTTAGGACTGTTAGGGACTGGGACTAGACCCCAGACTGGGCCGTTAGGGACTGGGACTAGACCCCAGACTGGACCGTTAGGGACTGGGACTAGACCCCAGACTGGACCGTTAGGGACTGGGACTAGACCCCAGACCGGACCGTTAGGGACTGGGACTAGACCCCAGACTGGACCGTTAGGGACTGGGACTAGACCCCAGACCGGACCGTTAGGGACTGGGACTAGACCCCAGACTGGGCCATTAGGGACTGGGACTAGACCCCAGACCGGACCGTTAGGGACTGGGACTAGACCCCAGACTGGGCCGTTAGGGACCGGGACTAGATCCCAGACTGGACCGTTAGGGACTGGGACTAGACCCCAAACTAGGCCGTTAGGGACCAGAACAAGACCCCAAACTGGGCCGTTAGGGACTGGGACTAGACCACGGAGCATCGTCTGAGAGACGACCATTAGGGACTGGAGGCAACTGAAGTTTAGAGAGCCTCTAATTACATCTGATGATGATGATAACAACACACACACAATTCCATTCCATTCCAGATTGGCTAGTAATACATGCCACCTCAAAGACATTAAGACAGAGCAGCAGAGCACAGAGATGCTTTATTTTCTAAATAGACCTCCCCCTGCCATCCCGGCAGGGCACAGTGAAGGAGGCAGAAGACAGGGAAGGAGGCAGGAGACAGGGAAGGAGGCAGGACACAGGGAAGAAGGCAGGACACAGGGAAGAAGGCAGGACACAGGGAAGGAGGCAGGACACAGGGAAGGAGGCAGGAGACAGGGAAGGAGGCAGGAGATGTGAGGTAAGTGCCCTCAGAATGACCTACGGGTCAAAGGTCTCACTAATATGGTGGTGCCAATAGGAGAGGACCTGATAGTGATGAGGGGGACCTGGAGGAGAAGAGAGAAGGAGAGGAGGAGAGGAGAGGGGAGGAGGAGAGAGGAGAGAGGAGGAGAGGAGAGGAGAATAGAGAAGGAGAGGAGGAGAGGGGAGGAGGAGAGAGGAGGAGAGAAGAGAAGAGAGGTGAGGAGGGGAGAGGAGGAGGGGAGAGAAGAGAGGTGAGGAGGGGAGAGGAGGAGGGGAGAGAAGAGAGGTGAGGAGGGGAGAGAAGAGAGGTGAGGAGGGGAGATGGGAACAGAAGAGAGGAGAAGAGTGGAGAGAAGGGTAGGGGAGAGGAGGGGAGGAGAGGAGAGAGGAGAGGAGGGGAGAAGAGGAGAGGAGGAGAGGGCACTGGACAGATTAACAGAGGGAAAGGGGGTAGGGGGGTCTATCAGTGTCTTCTGCATACAGACGTTTAATAACAATTGACTCTGGAGAAGAAAACCTTCCTGGTCATTCAGGCTCAACTCACTGGGAAATGACATCAGACGTTGCCCGCACACACACACGCACACACACACACACACACACACACACACACACACACACACACACAGAGTTCTCTGTCATCGCAATTGGCTCTCAGAGTAACAGTCTTATCGCACAGGGACACAGGGAGGTCTGGGAGTGAGACATGATGGTCAGGAGACAGAGGGAGGGAGGGAGGGAGGATGGTGGGAGGGAGGGAGGGAGGGAGGGAGGGAGGGAGGGAGGGAGGGAGGGAGGATGGAGGGATAGAGATGGAGGGAGGGAGGAAGGATGGAGGGATAGAGATGGAGGGAGGGAGGGAGGGAGGATGGAGGGATAGAGATGGATGGAGGGAGGGAGGGAGGGAGGGAGGGAGGGTGGAGGGATAGAGATGGAGGGAGGGAGGGAGGGAGGGAGGGTGGAGGGATAGAGATGGAGGGAGGGAGGGAGGGAGGGAGGGAGGGAGGGAGGGAGGGAGGATGGTGGGATAGAGATGGAGGGAGGGAGGATGGAGGGAGGGATAGAGATGGAGGGAGGGAGGGAGGATGAAGGGATAGAGATGGAGGGAGGGAGGGAGGATGGAGGGATAGAGATGGAGGGAGGGAGGATGGAGGGAGGGAGGGAGGGAGGGAGGATGGAGGGATAGAGATGGAGGGAGGGAGGGAGGGAGGGAGGGAGGGAGGGAGGGAGGATGGAGGGATAGAGATGGAGGGAGGGAGGGAGGATGGAGGGATAGAGATGGAGGGAGAGAGGGAGGGAGGGAGGATGGAGGGATAGAGATGGAGGGAGGGAGGATGGATGGAGGGAGGATGGAGGGATAGAGACTAATGGCATGAGAATTAAATAAATGAATCAATAAACAGGTGGGCATAATAGAGACAACAGGGAGGGAGGGGAGGAGGAGGAGGGAGGGGAGGAGGGGAGGAGGATGGAGGGGAGGAGGGGAGGAGGATGGAGGGGAGGAGGAGGAGGGAGGGAGGAAGGGGAGGAGGAGGAGGAGGGAGGGGAGGAGGGGAGGAGGATGGAGGGGAGGAGGAGGAGGGAGGGAGGAAGGGGAGGAGGAGGAGGAGGGAGGGGAGGAGGAGGAGGAGGGAGGGAAGGAGGAGGGAGGGAGGGGAGGAGGAGAGGAGAAGGAGCCGGAGGTAGGTGAGGAGAGGAGGGAGCATGGAGGAGGGAGCATGGAGGAGGGAGGGAGGTGAGGAGAGGAGGGAGCATGGAGGAGGGAGGTAGGTGAGGAGAGGAGGGAGCATGGAGGAGGGAGGGAGGGAGGGAGGTAGGTGAGGAGAGGAGGGAGCATGGAGGCTCTGTGAATAATTGATTTAAATGCAGCTTGTCTCTTGCTCCAGTGCATCTATTATTCAGCATTAGCGTGGTGTCTGATAGGACGAGAGAGGAGACGCCGGCCACCAATCGGATCAGGGCTCGTCCGGCCGCCTGAGACAGAGAGCGCTCCTGAGAAGCACGCCCAGGGGGCTCAGAGCAAAAGGGAAATTGATTATCGATACCTGAACTCATTAAAAATGTATTTTGGAACTTGTTGAATCATGACCTGAAATCTGATACTCACTCTGTAAACATATTTGCATAATGCACATACACATATATACTATATTTTGTTCACTCTTGTATATTTGGATTCTTGTATATTATGTATGTACTGCAAATTTATGTTTACATTTATTTATTTAATGTACCTAGTCTTGATTGTGCCTCTTGTATACTGCTGCTGTAACACTGTAATTTCCCCCCAAGGGTAAATAAACTACTACCTATACCCACTACCTACCCTAAACAATGTAATATCATTCATCAGCCCAATACACACAGCCAATCAAATAATGCAATATTTGCCTATAGGTGAAGCAGGATGAGTCATCACTGGCTCCCTGGCTGCCCGTCCTCTCTGCTAGAGGGACTCAGTGGTGTGGTGGAAGGTATAATGAAGGTATACGCAGTAGACCCACTTCTTTATTCATGGACCCACAGTAGACCCACTTCTTTATCCATGGACACACAGTAGACCCACTTCTTTATCCATGGACACACAGTAGACCCACTTCCTTAACCACCATGAATGTACAGTAAAAACATTTCTGCTACACTATACCCACTTCTTTAGTCAGAGTATACACACTTCTTTAGTCAGAGTATACACACTTCTTTAGTCAGAGTATACACACTTCTTTAGTCAGAGTATACCCACTTCTTTAGTCAGAGTATACACACTTCTTTAATCAGAGTATACACACTTCTTTAGTCAGAGTATACACACTTCTTTAGTCAGTATACCCACTTCTTTAATCAGAGTATACACACTTCTTTAGTCAGAGTATACACACTTCTTTAGTCAGAGTATACACACTTCTTTAGTCAGAGTCAAGGGCGTAATTTTGATTTGAGCTGGTGGGGACATTAAAGGTCAACTTTTGGGGAAATGATCTCATTTGCCATCTACCCCAGAATCAGACCAGAAGATCCCTCCCCTTCTCTTTACTGTGCGTGCAGTAGGAAGTATAGAGATCCACACTACCACTAAGAGAGACTGAAGAGAGAAGAGAAGAGGAGAGAGAGAGAGAGAGAAAGAGAGAGAGAGAGGATCTCATCCTGCTGCTCAGTTACAAACCCAGTACAGCCAACCCAGAGTGAGTCCTCCCCATCCGTGCTGCTGATATGATTAATAATACAGTCATACGCTGGAGGAATTCCACTGGAGTTCTTTTCTCTGGAGGTTGGGCAGCTGAAGGACGGCCTCTTAGTATTTCACTGCTGTCCTCTGCTCTCCGCCTGCCAATCACTGCTCCAGGACTTCTGTCCTCTGCTCTCCGCCTGCCAATTACTGCTCCAGGACTTCTGACAGAGTCTCAGCCATCATCTGCACTCAGAACTGTTATATAACATCTATATACCGTCGTGTTCCATAACACCAGCACCTCCACTGGAAGCTGTTTTTTACAATAGAGGCTCTGGCATTGTTGTTCCATGAGCAGTTATCCTGTGACACGGACGATAACCAGTCTTAATACTAGTGGGTTTATTATATAACAGTGATTCACAACACTGCGTGATCACAACTGTCATTCTTTCTCCTGTTTCAGTCGGTGCTGTTCAGCGCCACTCTGTGTATTAAGAATGTAGTTTAAACAGCATCATAACAATGGGCTCTGGCTCTATGCTTTCATTATAAACTGGGTTATAAACCCCAAAGTCCCTCTTCCTAGGACTGGGACTGTCATTACCCTACAGGACCGTAGAGTTCTGCTTCCCTGTGTGTTGGACCTGTAGTCTGAGCCCAACTGGTAATCCTTACTTTTTTTACAGTAGCTTGGTGCTTTGCACTGTCATCTCACAGCCAGAAGGTTGTTGGTTCGATTCCCGCTGGGGATGCTGTCAGCGCTGTTCTCCCCAATGTTGTCAGGTTCTCAGGGGGGGTATCTCCTGGACCTTTCAGTGTTGCATGTTTTCTCCCAAGAACCCCAATATAAGAACATGCAGGAGAACAGATGGCTCCCCTGTTCATCCCTGACCAGGCGGGGCCCCCGGTACGGCCCCTGCAGGGGCCCACTTTATTGATCACTACTAGTAGTGCACTTTATTGATCGCTAGTAGTAGTGCACTTTATTGATCGCTAGTAGTAGTGCACTTTATTGATCACTAGTAGTAGTGCACTTTATTGATCACTACTAGTAGTGCACTTTATTGATCGCTAGTAGTAGTGCACTTTATTGATCACTAGTAGTAGTGCACTTTATTGATCACTACTAGTAGTGCACTTTATTGATCGCTAGTAGTAGTGCACTTTATTGATCACTAGTAGTAGTGCACTTTATTGATCACTACTAGTAGTGCACTTTATTGATCACTAGTAGTAGTGCACTTTATTGATCGCTAGTAGTAGTGCACTTTATTGATCACTAGTAGTAGTGCACTTTATTGATCACTACTAGTAGTGCACTTTATTGATCGCTAGTAGTAGTGCACTTTATTGATCACTAGTAGTAGTGCACTTTATTGATCACTACTAGTAGTGCAATTTATTGATCACTAGTAGTAGTGCACTTTATTGATCACTAGTAGTAGTGCACTTTATTGATCGCTAGTAGTAGTGCACTTTATTGATCGCTAGTAGTAGTGCACTTTATTGATCGCTAGTAGTAGTGCACTTCATTGATCGCTAGTAGTAGTGTACTTTATTGATCTCTAGTAATAGTGCACTTTATTGATCGCTAGTAGTAGTGCACTTTACTGATCGCTAGTAGTAGTGCACTTTATTGATCTCTAGTAGTAGTGCACTTTATTGATCACTAGTAGTAGTGCACTTTATTGATCGCTAGTAGTAGTGCACTTTATTGATCACTAGTAGTAGTGCACATTATTGATCACTAGTTGTAGTCGGCGACACATACATTTATATCACCATATCACCAGGGGACTATAATCCCATACAAACGCTGAGTAAGTGCATTGAACAAATCAACGATAGGATGTGCCAGAACTTTCTTCAACTAAACAAACTGTGTAAAAATTGAAGTAATTGTCTTTAGAGCCAAAGAAGAACAATTAAAAGTCAGCGCTCAGCTCTAATCAGTAATTCTAAAAACCACAAACGAAGCCAGAAATCTTGGTGTAGTCATGAACTCAGATATGAATTTCAACAGTTACAGTAAGACAATTACAAAGTCAGCCTACTATCGACTGAAGAATATATCAAGGATTAAAGGATTTATGTCTCAGCAGGATCTGGAAAAACTCCAGGTGTTTATATTCAGTAGACTCGACTACTGTAACGGTGTTTACAGGTCTCTCTAAAAAATCAATCAGACAGCTGCAGCTGATTCAGAACGCTGCTGCTCGAGTCCTCACTAAGACTAAGAAAGTGGATCACATCACTCCAGTTCTGAGGTCCTTACACTGGCTTCCTGTCTGCCAAAGAACTGACTTTAAAATACTGCTGTTGGTTTACAAAGCACTGAATGGTCTAAGGCCAGACTGAAGACTTTTCTTTTTCGTGTCTTCTACCCCAGTCAGCCTCTCAGCATTTCCCAGAGTGCTTCACTCCCCCCCTGCTACTGACACAACCCTCTATCCCAGCGGTAGCCGGCCACCCAGGTGAACCCCCCAGGTGAACCCCCCAGGTGAACCACTCAGGTGAACCCCCCAGGTGAACCACCCAGGTGAACCCCCCAGGTGAACCACTCAGGTGAACCCCCCAGGTGAACCACCCAGGTGAACCCCCCAGGTGAACCACCCAGGTGAACCCCCCAGGTGAACCCCCCAGGTGAACCACCCAGGTGAACCACCCCATCTGGTCCAGTCCTGCAGACCCCCCTCAGACCGACCCCCCTCAGATTCGCTGTGACCTGAGCCCCCCGGGGGGAGAGAGATGGAGGGAGAGAAAGGGAGGGAGGGAGAGAGATGGAGGGAGGGAGAGAGATGGAGGGAGAGAGATGGAGGGAGAGGGGCAGTAGAGGAGAGAGCGAGATGGAGGGAGAGAGATGGAGGGAGAGAGAGGGAGGGAGGGAGAGAGATGGAGGGAGAGAGATGGAGGGAGGGAGAGAGATGGAGGGAGAGGGGCAGTAGAGGCGGGAGAGAGATGGAGGGAGAGAGATGAAGGGAGAGAGAGGGAGGGAGAGAGATGGAGGGAGAGGGGCAGTAGAGGAGAGAGCGAGATGGAGGGAGAGAGATGGAGGGAGAGAGAGGGAGGGAGGGAGAGAGATGGAGGGAGAGAGATGGAGGGAGGGAGAGAGATGGAGGGAGAGGGGCAGTAGAGGCGGGAGAGAGATGGAGGGAGAGAGATGAAGGGAGAGAGAGGGAGGGAGAGAGAGGGAGGGAGGGAGAGAGATGGAGGGAGAGGGGCAGTAGAGGCGGGAGAGAGATGGAGGGAGAGAGATGAAGGGAGAGAGAGGGAGGGAGAGAGAGGGAGGGAGGGAGAGAGATGGAGGGAGAGGGTGCTAATTGTTCCCTTGGGGAGGACCACATAATGGGGCCCTGTCTGGACACCACACTGCACCCTCAAACAACTGGGACAGGTGTGAATATATATGAATGTGTGTGTGTGTGTGTGTGTGTGTGTGTGTGTGTGTGTGTGTGTGTGTGTGTATGTGTGTGTGTGTGTGTGTGTGTGTGTGTGTGTGTGTGTGTGTGTGTGAGACTGTGTCTCCTCACGTCTGCCAGTCCTTGAAGCAAATAAAGGGCTCATAGTGTGAGAGAGAACTCAGGAACGCCACGCACCGACGCCACGCACGTGAGACCCATCCTTCCCAGCATGCCCAGGGCACGATTAGAGCCCGGGTCTCCCGTTCGGGAGGCAGATTAGAGCCCGGGTCTCCCGTTCGGGAGGCAGAAGCGCCGACAGGTGCGCCAGTAGGGACGGCCCCCTAAGAGGGACTATCAGCGCACCTTTGAGTGAGCGAGGTTCACCAGCTACTGCTAAGTTTCAAATCAAATCAAATCAAACTTTATTTGTATAGTGCATTTCATACACAGAGGCAACACAATGCGCTTTACAGAGAGCAATGGGGGGTGGGCATAGGTCCCACCCCTACATATTCCAGAGGGAAGCAAAAAGACAGTTTCACCCGGGGGCCAGAAAAGTGAGCAGTAAAAATTCTTCCCCGACCTCTCTCAACGAGACGACCCAGCAAGCTTCTGGGAAATGTTTGTCTATTGGCAGGAGAGGAGAGTGCACAAATAGTTACAGAGAAGTTGCCTACATGGTAGGCCATTATGTGTTACCTATCCCTGTAGTCTCTAATATGATATTTAAGTGAATCATATACCAAAGCACAGTAAGCACTTAATGCCACAAAGCAGAGGTGGGGAGACAGAAAGCAGAGAGCCAAGGGTAAAAAGGGGTGGGGTTGGCTGGATAGGGACAGCTGACAACACAGAGCGGGAAGGAGCTAGGTAAGGAGCTAGGTAAGGAGCTAGGGAAGGAGCTAGGGAAGGAGCTAGGAGGAGGAGGAGGTCACAAGGAGGCAGGGGCCTTTCCACTTCCTCTTCACTCGGCTACACACGCGACTGTCTCTCTACTCAACACACAGTCTCAACACACAGAGGCTCTCTCTCTCTCTCTCCCTCTCCCTCTCTCTCTCCCTCTCTCTCTCTCCCTCTCCCTCTCCCTCTCCCTCTCCCTCTCTCTCTCTCTCTCTCTCTCTCTCTCTCCCTCTCCCAGACAATCCTCTTCCCTCTCTCTGGCTGATGCTCAGTGCTGGAAGCCTCTTGGGAGGACGAGTCCATTCACCACGGCGGCCCTGGTTACGCAACACCCCTCTCCGACGCAGCCCCCGAAATCTCTGCCTCTCGTGTTGCCATGGCGCCGAGAGGCTCTGCGGGCACGGCGACTCCGGGATGGGGGGGGGGGTCCTGGGGGGTGGAGACGCCGGAGATCCCGCGGAGACGGTGGGACCGGCGGTCCAGCCCCAGCTCGCTGCCGGACGCTTCTCTGGGACTGGGACTGAGGACCGGAGGGCCGGAGGGAGAGAGAGACGGGGTGATGGATGAAGGAGTCCTCGTCGTCCTCCCTCCTCCTGTCCTCTGCTGGGTCCTCTCATACTGTCCCTGCTGTGTCTCTGGGACGTCTCCATTCACTGTCTGTTTACTGGCCGGACACTGAGGACCTCCCTCTAACCTCTCTGGGCTGGAGGAGGAGGAGGAGGGGGTGGGAGAGTAAAGAGGAGGAGGAGGAAGAGGAGGGGGGTGGAAGAGGAGGAAGGGTAGGAAGAATGGGGAGAGGGGGGGGGCGAAGAAGGAGGAGGCGGGGAGATGAGGAGGAGGGGGGGATGGGGAGAGGGGGTGGAAGAGGAGGAGGAGGAGGGGGGTAAAGAGAAGAAGGGGAGAGGAGGAGGAGAAGAAGGAGGAGGGTTCAAGGGGGAAACATCAGTCACTGTTGGCTAAAACAGATAATCTTTTACAGCACTGAAAATCATGGCGATAACAACATGAATACCAGGAGCAGTCTCATATCAGCACGCCGTTCTTCAGCTGTGGAGACACATTCTCTACTAAAGATACGTTCTCTACTAAAGATATGTTCTCTACTAAAGATACCTTCTCTACTAAAGATACCTTCTCTACTAAAGATACTGAACTCTCCTTCCATCTAAAGCAGAACAGTCCTGGGATGCGATCTGCAACTCAAAGTGGGTCAGGTCCCCTGTGGGGTACAGCTGTGATTGGAGGCGCTAAGCCACCTTAAAGGACACCTTCTATCTGTGACATTTAAATACCAGATGGCTTATCTGTTTCAAACCAATTACCATCGGTTTGAACCCAGCAGTGAAGCTCTGGGGTGGTCACAGTTCCCAGCCCACAGGCTAGAAAACTGCTACAGACAGCATCTCAGGTACTAACTACTTCTAGGGTCCACATAGAACATAAATAAAGAGTTATCCACAATAAAACGACATGTTCCTGGTCTATATACCCAGTGTTGGTCTACTCACTGTTCCATTTTTTTCACTTTCACAGCGACCTTTGACATGAGAAAAGCACAATAAAACGAGTGTGAGTGATGTTTGCACGACCATTTTGAGTAAACAATGTCACAGCTTATTCACACTCTTTCAGACGACCCCCCCCCCACACACACACACACAACTTTGACTGGTGCCTCTATCCAACCAGAAGCACCAAGACACACTCTCTCTCTCTCTCTCTCACACACACACACACACACACACACACACACACACACACACACACACAGGGAACTGAGTGACAGTGACCCTAAGACACTCACACAAAACCACTAGGACTGTGTGTCATACTTCTGTGACAAACGACATCTTGCCAGCCACTTAGGAGAGCTGGTTCTAATTAGGAGTTCTCTAACAGTCTCTGTTCGTCACACAAACACTCAATATCGGCCAACTGAGCCAGTTAGCCCTGGGTCTGTCAGTCAACACTGAGGCTTTCACTGAAAGCGACTTACAATGTTTTGAGCTAGTAGTGTTGGGGTGCCTTGCTCAAGGGCACAACGGTAGGATTGTCAAGTGGCTTGCCCGGTCACCGGTCAGATGCTCTGGACACCGGGATACCTATAAGCTATACACTGACCCAGATCTGCTGGTTTGACACCATGTGTCAGACTGAATTAAGAAGATGGGGCCATACATACACACTCATACAATCAGACATAGCAAGCCAGACCTCCGTCGCCCCAACCCAAAAAATCCCTTTTGCCGTGGAAAGCAGAATGTGAGCTCACGTGATCAGGATGGCGACGCAAGGCTAGGTCAAACAAGGAACTTGAGGCATTTGACCATGACAACTGTAGCGACCTCATCTCCAACTACACCTGCCTAACTACAACTAACACGACTCAATGGTGAGAAAGTAGATACAGGTAAATCCTCTTTCCCATTAATCGTTTACCCATTCTGTCCTTTTACTAATGTAATGTCTTTGAACAGCAAGGGGAAAATATTTTTGAAAGATGTCAACATTGCTTTTATATTGCCCCCTAGTGGTATCACTGCAGCATAGCAGTGTGCTAACTGCGTGAGCATAAATTAGGTCAGTTCGAACCTTCACTTCCTGGTGAATGAGTCATAATAGGACACTGACACATGTAACCTGGAGGATAGACACGTCAACATATGGAAAAAGGCCTAACCCATCCAGGTTCCTATGAGGTCTACCTTAACAGTATTCACCACCTGCCTCAACACTATCATTATTATTCATCACTAACTGCTGATGTGTGCATAACTGGACCCAGCCAGTCATTGACTCAGGGTTGATGTTAAATAATCCCACCCAACCTTCCCTCCTGCAAAAGGAAACACAAAACTGAGGACAGGTGTCAACTGCAAATATTTATTGAATAAAATGTGAAATTTGCAAAACAGAACTCTCCCCTCTCCGCTGTAAATCATGGGAGCACAGCTTCAGCTGTTAAAACATGGCTTTTTAGCTACACTTCCGCATCGCGTCACAACACCAGACGTCTGATAACTGTGCAAGCACATAATCGGATAGCTCGTTTTATTCCAGTCGAAATGAAATCAGAAATTACAGCATTTAAAAATTAAAAAAAATGCATATAGTTAAAAAAAAGAAAAGTTAGGGAAGAAGCACAACCTTGTGAGGTGGCGACTGAGACATGTACTGTACCTGGGGGCAGACAGCCACACACCATCAGTAAATGCAAGAGGGGGGTCTACAGACCAGACCACCCCCCCAATCCTAACCATAGCCCCTCCCACCACAGGCTCCTCCCACCACAACAGGTTCACACACGCGGCGGCGACTCATCGTTTATTGAAACGTTGTACAAAAAAAAAGGAGTTACATGGAATTGCACCTTTTACGTGGCACAATAACTAAAAAGGAAAATGGTTAGAACCAAAATGGGGGGGGGATCACCACTCATCCCGCATCATTTGTGGAGCTGAGAGTCCAAGTTTGAACAGGACTGCCCCCTGGTGGGAGGGAGGTAAACTGGTAGTAGAGAGTCTCAGATGAGAGGTAATTATCATGGTTAGCTAGAGGCTCCTGGGGGTAGGAGTGCACGGGAGGATGTGTTGGGTCAGGATGGGGGGGTCGGTGCCGGGGGGGGGGGGGGGGTTAGCAACCTCTAGAAGCCGTGGACCTTGAGCTGCTCCTCTTTGGCCAGGCCGATCTGCAAGGGGGGAGCAAAGGGGGGGGCGGAGGTTAGACAAATAACTTGGCTGGTCAGCAGGCGGTGTTGACCGCCGTGGGAGCTGCGGTTCACAAGTACAGAGTGTTTAGAAGCGATGGGGACAGCCGACCGTTCCCACGGCCGGCGTATCCAGACGTCACCCACCTCAGTGAGGAACTGGCAGATATTCTTGCGCTGGTCTCCCTGCAGCTGAATCACCTCACCATACTCTCCATGCTCGATCACTGTCCCATTGCAGGCAAATTTCTGATGGCGACAAATGCAGAATCTCAGACAGTGTCCGGGGGAGGGGGGGGCAGAGGCAAACCTCCAACTCAGATCAACTAGGGCGAAGCCATTCAGGCAGGATTTGTCCATTCATGTTAGTTTAATAATATATTTATTAACTTGAACATATGCATCTTAATCCTATCTTCTTTTTTTTTTTTACTTATAGGTAGCCTTTTAAACACCTGTCCAGGGACAGCAGATGAAAGCTAGCCTTTAGGCCAACTCTGGCTCATATAGTGTGACTTGATTGGCATTGTCCCTGATAAGACGAACTGAAAATGAAAGTCGGTCCTCTTAAGAGAAAATCTATTTCGCAAGAGACCATACCCGAATAGGAGGTCATTGGGGATATAGGGGCTGTTGGGGATATAGGGGCTGTTGCAGGTGTGTTGTACCTTCTTGAAGGCCTTGACTAGCTTCTTCTTGTCATAGTCAGTGGCTATGCCCTGGACCGTGGTCAGAGTCTTCCTGCCGTTGCGCTGCTGGATTCTTATGTGGATGTAGTCCTCAGTCCCAGCTGGGAGCCTGTCATCACCCTTAGTTGCATCAGCAAAGGGGTCTGCAGAGGGAACAAAATAACTTAAAATAACTCGACTACTGATCTCAAAATAAGAGCTGTAGCAAATGTGGTCTTGCGTGACAACGTTAACTGTGCGTTACCACACAAATTTGAGACGAGATTAGCAAGGTCAATAACGTTCCATCCACGCGAGGTCCACACCTAACAATCAGCGTCGATAGGCCGCTGGGGTTACATGTTAGCCGGCTAAGGTTAGCCAGCTAGATAGCTACTAACACAGGTAACACAGGAAGTCTCATACAGAGGGGTTGCTCAATTGTCCAGCGAGCCACGAAGTACAGACAGGCCACTGCACTGTTGATACATTGCCAGATATCTACAGCGGCCAGATATATACAGCGGCCAGGACAGCAGGAACCATGGATTAGGCCCGACTCATACACTAGTTAGCTTACGTGGCGGCATCGAGTATCAGAATGATATATGACTAGCTAGTGCTAATTTAGCACTAGCACGGACGCAATCTGGTTAGGCCTGGCTGGCATCCATAAAGTTGTCTAACAGCCTAGCTAGCTAAGCATGCTACCGTTACCGTCGTGGCCGTAGCTTTCGGCTGAGGGCCAAGACGACGGAGGATTCCATAACAGCCAACGTTAACAAACTAGTTAGCCAGCAGATAAACGATAAGCTAACATTAGCGTTATTATACAAGTTGACAGTCAGCTATCGAACGTTAAATGTAAAAGAAAAGTCATAGCTGCCTTAACGTTACCACAAAAGTACATTAGGAAGCAACTCGCTAGCACGCCAGCCGCCCTTCCCCCCACAGCTATGCTAACGTTAGCGTATACTATTGCTAGCTAGCTATTTTGAAAAGACTTACCGAAAGTTTGGAGGTTCTGAATAGCGGACATACGATAAGATTTGCTTTCCTTTCGGACAATAACGGGTTAGCGATCGACTGGTCAACTAGTTTTGGGTTTACAGTAGTTTTTTGGGATTCTCCTGTTGACGGGGTCTTGACTTGATCGAGCTGAAAAGGTCTCACAAAATGGAGATTGTTGAGCTCGCAAAGAGGAAAACAACCTTTTATAGCCCCTCCCCGAAACCAGCGTCGGGTGTGACGTACGTAAGGGCGTGCGCTGCTGTGGATTTTACCGGAAAGATTACGTCATTATTATCGGATGTCTGCGAGATTATTTGGGAAAGATTATGGAAAAGTACCCACAATTACAGTTTTTTGGGGGGCTGATTCAAAACCTTTATCTATCAAATGCGTGTAACATCTTATTCATTTTAAGTAAAACAAGTGCACTGTAAACATGTTGTGAATTATACAGATTCAGATTCAGATGCCGGATATCTTGGGGATAGATGCTTCGGATCCCCGAAGAGATCTCGCATCTAATCATCTGCATCTAATGCTCCTGTGTCACCTTCTTGATAAGAGCAGATTAATTATATGGTGAGCTCGATGAGAGGGATGTGTTGTAATCTTTTCAGCCTTCCTAACTATTCTGGAGGAATGAATAGAAGTGAGGGGAGACTACAGTACAGCCAATGATTTTAGATGTCTCTGCATATCACTCTTTTTATATTGCTGTTTGCATTCATTCGTTATTTTTTTGTATGTATTTAAACAATTTATTAGTCGTTTTTTTCATGTGTTGAGTCGTTTATTCAGGAATACAGTGCATCCGGAAAGTACTCACACCCCTTCACTTTTAACACATTTTGTTATGTTACAGCCTTGCTCCAAATCATCATTCATTCTACACACAATACCCCATAATGACAATGTGAAAAAGCTTTAAGACATGTTTGCAAAAGTTTTATATATATACATATATATGTATATACTCCCTTTGCTATGACACTCAAAATTGAGTTCAGGTGCATCCTGTTTCCACTGATCATCCTTGAGACGTTCTGCAACTTGATTGGAGTCCACCTGTGGTAAATTAAATTGATTGGACATGATTTGGACGTTTGAACCTGCTCCAGAGCGCTCAGGACCTCAGACTGGGGCGAAGGTTTACCTTCCAACAGGACAATGAGGGGAGGCCTAGTTTGAGTACTTCACACTACTAGATAGCCTAAATGGCATAAAAAGATATGAAAACACTACTGAGTTTTAAATTAAGTTTTTGCAAGATTCATTTTATGCTTGAGGACTTCAAGGTGTGCGCAGAGCCACAAAAAGCATTCAGGGGCAGAGGTCTGTGCTCTCTGAGCACCATTTCTAGTTTAAACTTTTTTTACTTTGTCATTATGGAGTATTGTGTGTAGATTTTTGAGGAAAAAAATAATTTAATCCATTTCGGAATAAGGCTGTAACATAATAAAATGTGGAAAAAGTGTATGGGTATGAGTACTTTCCAGATGCACTGTATGTTGCTTGCTCGATCATCTCGTTGAGAGAGGTCAGGGAAGAATTTTTACAGCTCACTTTTCTGGCCCCTGGGTGAAATTGTTTTTGCTTCCCTCTGGAATATGTAGGGGTGGGACCTATTCCCACCCTCCCATTTCTCTCTGTAAAGCACATTGTGTTGCCTATAAATGCGCTATACAAATAAAGTTTGATTTGATTAGATTTTCCATTATGACAGGATTTGTCCTCCATAAAGAAGAACACTTACTGCTTAAGCTGAAGTTTGTCTGGCAAGAGGCTGAAGTAAATTGAGGTTGCACCTTTGAATCCTCAGACTGAACTTTTTCAAAAATAGGGCAATCATATTTTAGCAAGACACAAATTGTTTATTGTCACTTTATATAGGGTAAATCAACCCAAGTTGTCTTGCTGTAAAAGTTATTGTAGATTGATACACATACTGTGTGTGTACATACACACACACATATATATATATATGTAATACATACATACATACCCTATACAGTATATTTTCATATTTTTAGAAACATTTCTGTCCTATATTTTCCTAATGTCCCACTCCTCTCATGTTGCCCTTGGGCTGAGGTGAGGTCCATATGAGATGTTTGGTCCAAACTGGTTGGTTTGGCCAAAACCCACATTTGTCCCACATGTCCTGTGTTGTTCACAGCGCATTCCTGGCTAATTAACATAGAATTGTGCTGAAGGCTACAGCTGTTTTAAGGCTGAGGCTTGGTGAACACTACATCCCGTCTCAGCGAAGCTCAGAGATTAGGTTGGGATTGGCTTTCAACATCACGCTGACGACTGAATTATCCCAGGCCACGTTCGCAGGGTTCATGTCAAAGAAGTCCACATACATCCTGAAACAGAAAGAGAGAGAAGAATATGTGTGTGTGTGTGTGGGGGGGGGGGGTGAGTGGATGGTTATTGTTTTGTTTCTCAAAGTCCAGTAACAGAGAATGCATGTATGTGTTTGTATGTATGTAGAGAGAGAGGAGAGAGGGGAGAGAGAAGAGAGGTATGTATCTAGAGAGGAGAGGGGAGAGAGAAGAGAGGTATGTATCTAGAGAAGAGAGGGGAGAGAGAAGAGAGGTATGTATCTAGAGAGGAGAGAGGTATGTATCTAGAGAGGAGAGAGGGGAGAGAGAGGAGAGAGAAGAGAGGTATGTATCTAGAGGGGAGAGAGGGGAGAGAGGAGAGAGAAGAGAGGTATGTATCTAGAGGGGAGAGAGAGGAGAGAGAAGAGAGGTATGTATCTAGAGGGGAGAGAGGGGAGAGAGGAGAGAGAAGAGAGGTATGTATCTAGAGGGGAGAGAGTAGAGAGAGGGCAGACCTGTTAGGGGGAATGTTCAGGTGTTTCTTAAGCAGTCCACACAGGAGTTGGGAGTACTTCACGTTCTGCTCCTCGTTGACTCCTCCGATGGTACTGAGGTCACAGTGGGCACAGGGCCCTGATGACCCCCCAAAGGTCATGGCCTGGTCTGCGATGATGTTGATGCAAAAAAGCTACAAGCACAAAATGGAGACCACTCTTAGCAAAAATGTAACCTGGGTAAAGACCTTTGACCCCAGTTTAATGATTCTTGAAGATCTCAACGTGGCTGACAATTCTGTCTGATACCAGGCTAAGCTAAATGTTCTTTTCAATGTACAAACAATGGAATCTCTATTCTCTGTTTATTGTGTTTCAGAAGTAACTAGTAACTTTGTGTCTCCCCCTTTTTTTTGTACAGTATATCGTAATTTCCACATTGCATTGTATTTTGTTCGCGCTGTTTTTTGTATTCTGTATTTGCACTGTAATGTGTTTGCACTGTCCTGTCCTTCACCCTGTCCTATGTCGTCTACAACAGTGTCTGCCTTAACCCTAGTCAAATTCTTAGTAGGTGTGACCCATATACATGGTTAATAAAGTAACCCTAACCCTAACCCCAACACACAGACCTAAACAAATCTGCCTCCTTGGATTTGGAAACTCACCTTTTCTGGCAGGTCCATGGCTTTGGCCAGTTCCACTGTAGCCTCTGAATAAAGTTCTTCTGGGACGTCTTCCCTGGATACATTGGTGTGCACAACGAAAATAGGCATCACGGTAAAACTCAGAGACGTCGTCGTGGATCGGTTCTGGTCAAAATTATCAGTCAGATGCCAAATTTCATCTAAAAATGCAATTAGGCTATATAGGTGTCTCAGGTTCTTGGAGAAATGTGTTCTAAGATTGCAGAGTATTCAGTCTTATTCTCTAAGAGAGAACAAAAAAGTCCCAAAAAGCAAAAGCAGAAGTTGTCTTCCGGAAAAGTTCTGAAGTCCAATGCTTAAACAGTTGCTTATATAGTCCAAGTACATCTCAATGTATGAATTATAATTCAGTAGGCTTAGGCTATGTCTCAAATTCCATCCAATACGGTACCTGTTGCATTAATATCTTGCTTGAGATTGGCTACATTTTGTGCTGCCTCCTCCTCATTCTTCTCTCTCAAGTGTAACTGGTTCCTCTTGAATTTTAAAACTGCTAACTCGGCACTTGGCCTTTCACCCTGCAGCCCAGAGCCGTTGAGAGAGAGAGTTGCGACACTTCCAGAGTAGAAGAGTACCTCAGGCTGTAAATATTCATGTTCATTAATCTATTAACTTGCATTACTTACCTCAGTTCAGGGATCTAGTAGATAATGATCTGAAATTAATTAGACACAATAGTTTTATTGCATTTTTGATAACTGGCTGCATACTACTACTACTACTACTACTACTACTACTACTACAATAAAATAATAATAATAATAATAATAAAATAGAACACAGGGCTTTTCATGGCTCAAGGGAATTTGACTTAAACATGAAATAACCTTGCCTTAAAACAATAAAAAGTAAGGGACCAAGAAGTAGTGGGAGAATTACTACTTTGATCCTACGTTGATTCAGTATTCATTCACTTATCTGACAGTTCATCACCTGTTCTGACTGTTCAAGCCATTTAAACTTAGGTTGGACAACTGCAAGAATGGAATCACACAACCGTGGCCTTGCCTATGACTAGTTTAGTCCACTAGATGGCGCCATATCACTACATTTGGCCATCAAGGAAAGTTCTCCCTCCATTGCCTACTTCACCATATATACAGTCGTAGCTAGAAGCAGCAGCTACGGCCGGTGCAGAAGGACGGTGTAGAAGGACTGTAAGGCTAGTTCCCACGGAGGGTGTTACACTTTTTAATTTGAAGCACTTGAGAAACTAATGGATCTTCAGTGTAACCTTCTAGCCTACTAACCACCTAACCTAAAAGCTACAGCTGTTTTCTGTCATGACCGATGAGCTGACTCTTGAGTTTAATGTAGCTAGGTATAAATACCCTACACAGCCTCAGTCAACAGTGAATTATGGAATCTTATCGCCCTCTTGTGGGCGGTTTAGTGTCACCAAGTAGCTGTCAATAGCCTACTCTTACTTGCTCCACACTGGGCAAGATATGGGGTCTTCTGGTCTAGGCTAGCCTACTGGTGGTGTAGCGGAGGGTGTAGGCTACAGAGTAAATGTAGTATATTTTTTATACTGTATTACATTAATCACATCTGTATTACTCTCATGTAGTAATCATTTTATTAGAATAATGAATAAACTTCATTTTATTTTTAACTGTGTTAATTTAGAGTTTAACATGTGAGTTACAACAGATGGCCTTTGTCCCTGAGTAAGCATGATTCTTTGTCTATAGCAAATGGCCGCCTCTGAAGTCAGTAGCCTACAGTCTTGTAACATGATCCTAAGACGACTCAAGCAGCCCCTGTGTCCGAAGGGGGGGCAAAGACCAGCTGACACCTTGACCATTCAGAAGACTAGTTGAACCGTTTGTGACCATATTTGTGTTAAATTAACATTATTTTTATGCAAATTTGTTTGTCATGTGATTCCTGGCTTGAAGCCAGTTTAAAAGCTGCGGCCCTTCTGTGTGAATTCAGTAGCCTATTGCCGAAGTTCTGACCTCATGTAAAAGGCATGCTCAATAAATTGTTGATTCGACCGTTTTGGCCTCCTTGAAGTTCTGTTCCACACGAAGATGATGCTTTTGAAATACACTGATAAACCCACTTCTTTATCCATGGACCCTCAGTCAGTGGCTCTAGACTTTTGGAGGCTCTAGGCAGAATTATCTGTGAGGCCCCCTTTGAAATAAACCCTACCCACCATCAATAAATAAAGACTGAGGCACCATCATCCCATAACATTAGGCCATTACTTCCTATCTTCCTACCTAGGCCATCATCAGCAGCAATGATGCACTTGAGTATCACATTCGGTTGGGGCCTCAACCAATCAAATCAATCTATTGCTGGGGGTGGGGCTCCCAGAAATCTGGGTTTTATGATCACTGGTACATACTGTATCCAATGAGAATGTTTACATTTTATATAGAAGTAGCCTATAGAAGCCGTGGTTCTGGAGCCTAGTGGCCCATAAGGCAGGAGCCTATCTCCTGATTCCATAGCATGAGGCAGCTTGATGTACAAGTACACCCCCTGGACATGACGCTAGTATGTAGCAGGGACTTACCCCCCGAATCCAACCCTTGATGCTGAGTGCCAAGCAGGGAGGTTGGGTACCATTTTTATAGTTTTTGTTATGACTCGGCTGGGGATCGAACCCCCGATCTCCCAATCTCAGGGTGGACACTCTAACAACAACGCCACTCAGCTGGTTGCAGTTCTTATACACTTTTTATAGTTTTTATTTTATTTTTTATGTGCCTCAGCCTTGTGGTTAGTGTCCGCCCTGAGATTGGGAGGTTGGGAGTTCGATCCCCGGCCGAGTCATACCAAAGACTATAACAAATGGTACCCAACCTCCCTGCTGGGCACTCAGCATCAAGGGTGAGAACCATTGGTTCTCAGGGCTACTTACAGAACTTACATGAGTATTTTGAAAACGGAAACAAAACAAAGCAACCATTTAGCCCCCGGTGACTCTTCAGTAGCGATGTCTCACGGCCTATCCCTCTGTAAATGTACAGTAGCCCTAACCGTTAGCCTAGCCTACTCTTACGCAAAACCAGCATCGAATAAAGGCTCTTCTTTATACATGAGAGCAACATGCATTGGCTTTATTATGAAAGGAGCAGAACAGCATGCACTGTATCTTTATCTGCAATCTGTATAATTAATACACCAAATAATTAGTCTAACTATGTCTAATGAGTTGCTTTGATTCACCGCCTGCTCTGGCCTGGAGATGCGCGCACAGACAGACAGCCTCCCCCCAAACCGCGTGTCAGAAGCGGCCACGCATCTCTTGTGTGTCGCCAAGGTAACAAGACCTTTGGACGTGGACTGTTAGTCATCCTCCCTCACCAAGGAGACTCTGCGCTCCTCCCCCCTCGCCGGTTACCGACGGAGAACCCAGAAAAGAGGAGTGGCATGCCGCCGGTGTTCATCCGTCTAATTTTTGCTGCGCCACTATCGCGGCTGTCCAGACCGGAGCAGATGTCGTGTGTTTGACAGACTCCCGACCCGTGGCGCCCATCCTGCGGAGTTCCGTGGAAAACCAACCGTACCAGAAGTACACCCGCGTCTCCTGCGTAACCAGGGGACAGCCCATCCTGCCCCGTTAGGAATTGGTCCAAAACACACACACACACACACACACACGCACGCACACACACACACGCATCAAGTGCGGAACAAGGATTCCATTCCCGGACTTCCCGGGTAGAAGGCGACTCCTCGGTAAGGTAAGGCTCACCTCAATGTGAACCCGTATCTAAGTGTAGCCTATAGTAGACGGACAGACAGTCGCTCTGCTCTGGGAGAGCTTCTTAGCCATCTCGCTTAAACTGTTCAGATTGTTTGACGTGTCTATTCGCGTTTATATTAACCCTCAAGAAGGTGCTGTTTCACCAGGCTACCACTAAAGAGTTGTACAAACATTGAGAATGAAGCCAGCAGGTTTTGCATCTTAATCTCTCGCTCACGCACAGTAGGTGAGGCCTATCATGAGAGAAGTCTAGGTAACAGTTGCGTTGGCTCCAAATGCCTTAGTATCCTACATTTACCATAAAGAACAGCTACGAATATCTGCCTGAAATCAATTTGCTTGATGAATTAATATGCCTGCTTCTCTGCTTCAGCTGCAACATCTAGCCTAGGAAATAAAATGTAGGTTTAATGCATAGAAAATTAAAAACGGAAAAAAAGCGAATAACCTTATGGCCTGCTGCTTGTAAAAGGTGAAAAGTACAAACAACACAGGGGTCTCTTAATTATAGCACAACATGTCTCTTAATTATAGCACAGCAATTAAATAATTTGCTGTTGAATGAATGCCATTATTATGCTCTTATGTAACAGGCTGCCAGTTACACTTAACCTGAACCCTCCATAATTAGTGATACAAAACAGATGCTGTAGCCTAGGATTATAGTCTGGTTCTGTGACATCATCGAGAGTCATATCAGGCTCACATCTGTTTCAGCCCCTAGACTATAGTCCACTCTACTCTATCTGACCCTGCTTGAACCCTGTTATAAGGTCATTTATGATCATACACAACGGCCGATATACAAATACTGACAGACTTTGCACTCTTGAGATAATAGTACTCATAGCTAGGCAAGGCAAGTTTATTTGTAGAGCACATTTCAGCAACAAGGCAATTCAAACCCTCTCTCCCTCTCTCTCTCTCTCCCTCTCTCTCTCCCCCTCTCTCTCTCCCTCTCCCTCCCTCTCTCCCTCTCCCTCTCTCCCTCCCTCTCTCTCCCTCTCTCCCTCTCTCTCTCTCTCTCTCTCTCCCTCCCTCCCTCTCTCTCTCTCTCCCTCTCCCTCTCTCCCTCTCTCTTCCTCTCTCTCTCTCTCCTTCTCTCTCTCTCCTTCTCTCTCTCTCTCCCTCTCTGCTCCATGATGCCCCCCCCCCCCTGTTCTCTCCCTCTGTCCCCAGATCATGGAGGAGAGTCCCCAGCATGCAGCGAGGGGTTTGGGGTCCCTGTCCTGGTTTGTGGGGGGGTCCCAGGTCCTGGGCCTGGCCTGCGTGGTGATCACGGGGGTGTGGATGGGTCACTACCGGGGGGGCTACGCGTGGGACGGATCCCCCCAGGAGTTCAACGTCCATCCTCTGTCCATGGTCCTGGGCCTGGTCTTCCTCTACGGAGACGGTGGGTCACAGTCACATATACTGAACACTGCAACACAGTCACATATACTGAACACTGCAACACAGTCACATATACTGAACACTGCAACACAGTCACATATACTGAACACTGCAACACAGTCACATATACTGAACACTACAACACAGTCACATATACTGAACACTGCAATACAGTCACATATACTGAACACTGCAACACAGTCACATATACTGAACACTGAAACACAGTCACATATACTGAACACTGCAACACAGTCACATATACTGAACACTGCAACACAGTCACATATACTGAACACTACAATATAGATGCTACAGTACATACTCGCATAGAGTACATCTGAACACATCGCCTGTGTGTTGGCGTACACTCATGTGTCAATACTCGGGGTGTAACGATACACTAATCTCATGATACGATACGATACACGATATTGGGTTGACGATAACAATACGATACGATACACTAAGGGCAGGTGTGAAGCGTTGCAGTAGCGCTGCTGTTCACACCAATAGTGCATTTCTCCACATTTCTACTCCACTACACTTTGTAAATTTAGAGCTTAACTGTTGTAATATCATGGATAGGCCTAGAGACAAAAGACGTGTTTGTTACCAGCGTTGTGTAGCCAGTGTTGACTGATATACAATAAACATATCACAATATTGTTTTCACCTTGACGATACGTATTGTGACGTTTCTGTATCGCGATATATTGTGGCACGATATATTGTTACACCCCTAGTGAATACACACAGTCTAGGCACGTATAAGGCTGCGTTCACACGGCGGATTTTGCGAGCTGCTAAAAATGCCAGGCGCTCCGCATCCGCCCTGGCCGCCGCTATCCGTTGCCAAGCGACAGAACACAACAATCATAGGGCTCTTCCTCCCTGCCCCGCGTAAAAATTCAAAATTTTTTAAACTTTTTGGCGCTGATAAGCTGGGTGAGTTTAACCAGTTTAGCTCGGTTACACGTTCTTAGAGTACATAGCGCTACACGTTCTTAGAGTACATAGCGATACACGTTCTTAGAGTACATAGCGATACACGTTCTTAGAGTACATAGCGCTACACGTTCTTAGAGTACATAGCGCTACACGTTCTTAGAGTACATAGCGATACACGTTCTTAGAGTACATAGCGATACACGTTCTTAGAGTACATAGCGATACACGTTCTTAGAGTACATAGCGCTACACGTAGCCTAGTGTGTTGGCGTATACACCAGGGGGCAGCTGTGGCTCAGGAGGTAGAGCGGGTCGTCCAGTGATCGTAGTGTAGGATTGTCGGTTCGAATCCCGGCTCGTCCTCACCATATTTCGAAGTGTCCTTGGGCAAAGACACTGAACACCCAATTGCTCCCAATGAGCAGGTTAGCACCTTGCATGGCAGCCGCCGCCATCGGTGTGTGAACGGGTGAATGAGAGGCCTTCATTATAAAGCGCTATAGGCCTATAAGTGCAGTCCGTTTACCATTGACCAGACACTCATTGTACGTGTGTGTGCACTTTCTACTAGTGTTTTGTTTGTACGCCATCATTTTTGTGACCAGTGTTAACCCTGTAAGTACAGTGCCAACATTCCGAATATTAATCGGCTTTTCCTATATTACTAGAAAGCACAGTTTCTCGGTTTTCAGGAAGTGTTGGAATGTTGGAATTTTTTAGATTTTTTTGATATTTTGTAAAGATTTTTTAGATATTTAACAATTTTTGCCGGTGACGTGATCGTATTCAAAGGGTTAATAATGCTGTCTGTTCAGGGTGACCACTGCTCCACCCGGAGGATCTTGTTGTGGAAACTAGTCGTGTTTGGAGGGTTGTTGGGCCGTAAGGTCAAGTTGGCTCGGCTGAGGAGAACAACAGGAAGAGAAGGGTTGAGGTCTCTAGTGAGTTGTGCAGGTCAGAGCGCTCTAGCCAGGAATGTCCCATTTCACAGTATGTCTCAATAACATGATTAATATTTACTCGTGTAAGTTCCAAGAAAACTATTAGCCTTATGTGACGCACACAGTGTGTTTGAGATCTGCATATAAAAGGTGATGCCCCACGCTGGGCTGGGGGCTGTACATCAGAACATTGTGAAGCTGTATTGAGTGTGTTACCATAATAAATACCCGAATAGACTGAACGACTTGGGTCTCCTGTGAAGATTTGTACTATCAGAAATTACCAACAATCTGCTGGACAATAAGCTGCTGGACAATAAGCAGTCCAACATGGCGGGGAAAAAGACCTCTGCACACTTTGACCCGTGCAGCGTTTTACTTAATTAGCTGAGCTTTCGGCCCGTTAGACCTTCATCAGAGCGTACAGGTATATAAATGAACTATAACTATATATACATGTATATTTATTCTCTGATGGCAGCTCAGCCCATAAAGCGAAATGCTAAGTGTGTGGAAAACTTTGGACTACCTTCTTAAACTCCAGCTGAATCGAACGTTTGTGGTCATCTACCTTCTGTAGTTTGGGCGGGTTGTAACAAGTTTATAAAGATTTGATTGGCAGATAGTGTTGATTGACGGGTGGATGTTGTGAGATTATTTGTTGACCTTGCTCTGGCATCGCTGACGTAAACACTCTAGTCCGGGAGCCATAGCCCGATTTATAGGTGAACCTAGTTTTGTCGGGTGGAATTTTTTTCTTTGCTGTTTCTTGTAGCTTGGGGGTACCTCTTCAAAATACAAGAGGGTGCTCTGTGATATCCCTTGAGCATTTTCAGATATTAACCCCTTCATGCCTGAAAATGCCAAAATCACACAAAAATAGAGACTTATGATATTGCATGCTGAATATATAAATTAAATGCATCCAATTTACATTCATACAAGGGGTGATGGGAAATGTATTGCATTCCAAATGATTACTATTAACCCTTTCAAGCCAGGCCTGTAAAACAACTTTTGTAGCAGTAGTTATTAGCTGCGACACACAACTCAAGTTTGCATTGTGTTGGTCCATTTATTGATATGGGCAACAAAACATGAGCAACAGGAAAAGGGGTGCAGCCCTTCCCCCCACAAAATGTATCTAACTAAATCAAACAAGTGCATCCCCACCCAGTGAGTATGCACCCACACTTATGCACATGTGCACTACAAAAACAGTATGGAAAAAACAAAAACATAACTAATGTGTGGTGTAATTATAACAGATTATTCTCTACATAGCAAGAGTGAAACTCCTTGTAGCTCCACAAAATGCAGCTGTAAAGTGCATGGATTGCCATGCACAATGTTCTGTACATGTTTCAGGGTAGGATGCTCAAGACCCTAATACGTAATATTATTACCATAACTTGGGCATAAATTGTGCTTCGTTGCCCACCCTTTTTTTTTTGCCTCCGCCCACCCACCAGATGATTTCTGGCTACGCCTCTGCAGTATTCATTTAGAATACATGACCTCCTTCATTAATAGTCATTGTAGACGATCCATTTGATGCATTTAATCCTATAAGAGCACCCTCTTGTATTTTGAAGAGGTACCCCCAAGCTACAAGAAACAGCAAAGAAAAAAATTCCACCCGACAAAACAAGGTTCAACCCCATGGCTCCCGGACTACTCGGGAGATTTTGTTTTACAGGAAGAAAAAAATCATAGGATTTGATATAAGATTACAACGAATCAGAAATGTTGTAATATTTTTTGGCATACATGTGACCGCCACTGGAGGTTTGGTCCTGATGTCTGCCAAGGTCATTTTTCAGTTTTTTGTGAGAAAGTGTAATGATGTGCCATGCATTGAAATCTGCAAATATTTGAAGAAGATATGCTTCTGTAAATGTTGGTACACCTGAAATCACTAAGCAGAGAAAAAGGGCTTCAAAGATTCAGAGCTGTTCACACTTCTCACAGGATATGGATTTTGACAACATTTTGACAACTGTTTGTTATATTGAGTGGGTTCTTCACAACTTCTATTTGTGGTTAGGGTTCGGGGAAAAAAGCAAAACAGGAAAAAAAAACAAAGCAAAAAGTATTTTGCCGGCTGGCGCATTTTGAGGATTGCAGACATAAGGACCGAACCTCCGGTGGAGGTCACGGTACGATGCCCAAGTTCTGCATGGGTCAGGTCATGATGAGGTCACGTTGTGAGCCGCCAGGGCACACAGCGTTCTCCCGACCCCAGGAAGGGGATAAAGTATGACTATTTAGTGATCCTAAAACTCGTTTGTTATATTGAGCGGGTTTTTTGCAACTTCAATTTTCGTAATATGAAAAAAAGGAAAACAAAAAACACAAAAGAAAACATATTTTTCCATCTAGAGCATTTTGAAGACTGCAGACATCAGGACCAAACCTCCAGACCATCACATTGTTAAATAGGTTCACACTATGACCAAGGATGTGATCCAAAATGGAAAAAAAAAACATTTTTGTTTTCAGGCATCTTTAATAGTGCCTGCCTAAAAAGAATCCCATGAGATGAGAGACATATTACTGCATCGGATACGCGACTCCCAACCCCCCCTCCCACTCCAAACAGCAGTGTTTGGCAGCCAGCGTCGTCTCAGTGTGCTACCCCCGGGGCATCTCTGACCTATTAGATTACTGGGACACTAGGCTAACGCTACACAGGCTCAGACCCGCCCCGCGGCTCGCTCTGTGACAGGAAGACGGCCGTAACCATATTAGGTCAGGACAGTCGCTCGGTCCACTCCAAGCCTGGGTTTGTTTGCATGGGCGTGTGTGACACTGTAAAGGGAATGAGTGGCTTTGTTTTTGTGTGTGTGTGTGTGTGTGTGTCTGTCTTTGTGCGTCATAATTGCGTGTCTTTGTGAAATCCCATTGTTTTATCTTCTCCATGACTAAGCAGCATGACCAGGTCTGGAGTGTTTGTTAGTGAATCCTGTGTTCTGGTGCACCAGACTCACGTTCCCTCCCACCGTGGCCTGCTGCCTGCCTGGTCAAATAACACTCATTGACGTTACTGCCAATAGCATCTCTAATGGAGCTCTTTACCATACGGGCGTCACATAATGTTAATAAAGCTAAATTCGTTATCAAGGTAATCACTTCAGCTGCAGCGCCTTGATTCCAATTCCTGCTATGGCAATTCAATTAGGACAACAAAGACGAAAGGTCAGTCAGCCATCTGTGTGTGTGTGTGTGTGTGTGTGTGCCCAGGAAGTACCCTGGGGACATGGCAGGTGTTTGTAGAGGGACTGAGGAGAGAGGAAGACTCTGGCCTGGGGCCTTGCCTGACTGGTTCAGGTTTCTCTGGCTGACTGGTTCAGGTTTCTCTGGCTGACTGGTTCTCAGTAGTGTGTGTGTGTGTGTGTGTGTGTGCCCCAGCGACAGCGCATCGTGAGAGGTAATGTTTTCGGTGGTGTGTGTGTGTTTGTTTGTTTGTTAGCAGGACTACACACAAACTACCAGACCGATTTTCACGAAATTCAGTGGAATGGTGTAGCTTGGGCCAACTTTTTTGGGGGGGGAATTTTGGAGCAGATCCGAATCACGGGGCGGGTCCACGAGCCGCCCAAACACGGCCAGACCGCCCATTCATCTCTTTATTTGTTGGACTAGGATTACGCAAAAACTACCAGGCTGCTTTTCATGAAAGTCGGTGGAAGGGTGTAGCATGGGTAGAGATGGGACCAATCCGACCCAATATCGGGATCGGGCTCCGATACAGACGTGGTTCATGGGTCGGGTATCGGCCTGAGGTCACCGATCCAGATGAAGTGAAAAAGTATTCATTCATTCAATCATAAGATACAATTCATGTTTCCCTCTAGTTCACCAAACTAGCCTCCCTTTCCAGACCGTTCGCTTATATTTGCAAATGTTTGGTGCAAAAACAAATATTACGCTGAAAAAAGTTTCAAATAGTTCGCAAAAAATGTTCGCAAGTGAAAATGAAAGTCTCAGTTGCGTGCTCTGCTCCAGTTGGTTACACTAGGCGGTGGCGTTGGATTTCCGCCAAAAAATGCGCCTATTTGGCAATATTTCAGATTTAAACCCAACGCTAATAGGGAACCTGATAACATTAATGAAGCAGTCTGTAAACTAGAGCCATTTCTCCCTCTTATCCTTGTGGTTTCACAGTGAAATATGACACCGTTGCTCTACTGAGGCGGAGCTGAGACTGAGTGAGCACACATGGGGTTATACGCTTCTATTTTACTAATTAGTTATTTTTATTGGATGAAAGTGGGCGCTGATATGAGAAAATTAATATATTTAGTATTCAATGATTCTTTCATTGACAGGCCTGCATCCCATATACAAGTAGCCATATGTTGGGTAAAATTGATGAGTAAAATTATTGTTTTGGTTCCTCAACAAGATACAAGACACTATAGTGTCTTGTATAAGACAATAATAAAAACAGTTCAATGTACAGTAGCAATATAGTAAGAATATGATGTGTGTAAAGTGTATGTTAATGATAATAATTAAAGTTAATGATAAATAATTATTCAAGAAAAAAGAGGGTGGTCTTAATATAGTCCTGTTTGTCTTAATGTACTTGGGCACAACAGCTGTGTTTATAAACACTTTCAAGATGATATGCCACCAAGAGAGCTACTGTACCTTGCTAGGGTTAGCAGACAGTTTGCTATTAATGGCTACTGAAATAGCAGGCAAAAATATCATAGTGTTATTGTTATTACTCATGAAAAGCTCAAATACGACTGATTACCATGAAATATGTTTAGTGGAAAAATTATCGAATTGTTATGAAAACAGATCTTTCTCTCATGCACACACTCCCCCCCCCTCTCCCCTCTCTCTCTCTCTCTCCCCCTCCCACTCCCCCCCCTCTCCCCCCCCCCCTCTCTCTCTCTCTCTCGCCCTCCCCCCCTCTCTCTCTCCCCCCTCTCTCTCCCCCTCTCCCCTCTCTCTCTCTTTCACTCCCCCCCTCTCTCTCTCCCTCCCCACTCTCTCCCTCTCCCCCCTCTCCCCCTCTCTCTCTCCTTCTCCAGCCATCTTGGTGTACAGGGTATTCAGGGACGAGAACAAACGCAACGTCAAGATCCTCCACGCTGGCCTGCACCTCCTGGCACTCGTCATCAGCATAGTGGGTAAGGCCTGTGTGTGTGTGTGTGTGTCTCTGTGTGTGTGTGTGTGTGTGTGTGTGTGTGTGTCTGTGTGTGTGTTCGGGCAGGGGGGCATTCTCACATTTCACACTGATTTGTAGCAGTAAACAGACAGTAAATAACTAACTTTTAGGAAACAGACATAGGACACCCCCACTCTGAAAATTCAAGGATTACAGTTTTGCTGTGTTTAAGATACTCCAGTAAAGGCTCATTCATTTCCTTGTTAGAGTTCGAAGTCGATGCTTTTCCTGTTTTTTGTTCTCTCCTTCAGAAAGAGCTGTGTCTCACATCCCTGATAGTGCCCTCCCTCTCTCTACCTCCACCCCTCCCTCTCCCTCCTCTCCCTCCCTCTCTCTCCAGGTATCACAGCTGTGTTTGACTTCCACAAGACAGCGAAGATCCCAGACATGTACTCTCTCCACAGCTGGTGTGGAATGACTACCTTTGTCTTCTTCTGTGTCCAGGTACACACACACACACACACACACACACACACACACACACACACACACACACACACTAACAGGCTTTCAAAAGTATAAACTGGTGGGTATGGGTATGGTCCGGAGCAGTGTTCTTGAATTCAAGATGAATGAAGAATAAACTTTGTGTTGAATGTGAAACCCTCTATCTTCTCCTCTGCCCCCCCGTGCCCCAGTGGGTGATGGGCCTGGCGTTCTTCCTGTTCCCGGGGGTGTCCGGCTGGTTGAGGGGCTGGTACCTGCCCCTCCACGTGTTTTTCGGGCTGGTGCTGCTGGCCATGGCTGTGGCCACTTGCCTGCTGGGCATCACTGAGAAGCTGCTGTTCAGCATACCGTGAGTACAGACCCAAAAACCATGAGTACAGACCCAAAAACCATGAGTACAGACCCAAAAACCATGAGTACAGACCCAAAAACCATGAGTACAGACCCAAAAACCATGAGTACAGACCCAAAAACCATGAGTACAGACCCAAAAACCATGAGTACAGACCCAAAAACCATGAGTACAGACCCAAAAACCATGGGTAAGACCCCAAAACCCTGAGTACAGACCCCAAAACCCTGAGTAGACCCAAAAACCGGGAGTAGACCCAAAAACCCTGAGTACAGACCCAAAAACCATGAGTAGAGACACAAAAACCATGAGTAGAGACCCAAAAACCCTGAGTAGAGACCCAAAAACCGTGAGTAGACCCAAAAACCCTGAGTACAGACCCTAAAACCCTGAGTAGAGACTCCAAAGCCCTGAGTAGAGACCCAAAAACCGTGAGTAGAGACCCAAAAACCGTGAGTAGAGACCCAAAAACCGTGAGTAGAGACCCCAAAACCCTGAGTAGAGACCTAAAAACCTTGAGTAGAGACCCAAAAACAACCCTGCTCTCCAGACACGCCCTCACCCACAAGACCAGGGCTCAGAGCAGCGCTCTCACACTTGTTTTTAGTCCCTTTTTATTTCATTTTTATACTCCACTGTTCCGTACAGTGACCTTGAGTTTGAGAAAGGCGCTTAAAATCCATTATTATTATTATTATTATTATTATTATTATTATGCCACTGTTGTCGGAGAGGAAAGGAAGAGTTTAGAGTTACTACGTTCAGAGGTTCCATTATATATACTGTATTATAATATACTATTGCTACTTTGTGGTCTCTTGGCTGCGGTGGTCATTGTAAATGAGAGTTGGGTGGTCAGCAGATCTATCTGGTTACACGAAGGGGCTGCAGCTCCTGTATTTGAGCAGAAACCTACATGTGTACATGCAATTGCTATCTGAACCAACTCGGCCCAACCCTAAAGATCACTCTAAGTCTACTCTATTAGACCTTGTTTTCACAAATAAGGCTGATAAATACTCTTCCAGTGGTGTCTTTGAGCTGGGAGTCAGCTATCACTGTCCTGTTGCCTGTATAAGGGATGTACGTATAAAAAAGACTGGATCTTCTGTGGTTTCTAAGAGGAACTTTAAGAACTTTGACGCGGAAATGTTTCTGAGTGAAGTGAATGAGTGTGACTGGAGTTATGTTCTGACTGAGACAGATGTGCAGGTAGCTCTGAACTCATTCATTGATTAATTTAATGTCATTGTAAATGTCCATGCACCATTTAAAAAAGTTCGCATTAAGGATAGAGTCATGCCATGGTTTAGCCCAGAGCTATCTAAATTGGTCATGGACAGGAACTCAGCCTGGACTCCTGCCAGGTGCTCTGGTTCAGCTCAGCACTGGCTTAACTTTAGACAAATCAGGAATAGGTGCACCAGTGCTGTAAGAAAAGCTAAAACAGACTATTTTCTTGATAAAATTATAATGGCATACTCCAATCCCTCAAAATTTTGGAGTGTGGTAAATATAAATAAAAACAAATCCTCCAATTCCCTCCCCACCCATATTATAATCAATAACTGTGAGATATGCATATTGTCAGTCGTTCAACCAGCACTTCGCTGAAGCAGGTCATCTATTTGACAAATTTTACACAGGGCCCTCTCCCTCGGATGTCATTTCTGTTTGTAGTCCCTCCCTGGATCATGTCTCCCACTTCTCATTTCAGCAGTTTACTTCCACTGAAATCTTACAAGTCCTTCAAAAAATAGACCCTAACTGTTCTACTGGTGAAGATAACTTAGATTCATTTTTCATAAAACTGGCCGCCCCACTCATTATTGTTCCACTATCATATATTTTTAATCTCTCCATCTCATCAGCCAAATTCCCCTTAGTTTGGAAGTCTGCAAGAATCATCCCCTTGCACAAAGGGGGTACTAGGGACAACTTGGCCAATTTCCGTCCTATTTCCAAACTTCCTTGTTTGGCTAAGGCTCTAGAGACCCTAGTTAATAACCAATTTAAACATTTCCTTTCTAGTTACTCTGTCTTAAGCACACACCAATCTGGATTTAGAGCTAATCATAGTACAATTTCATCTGCCACCATTGTTATGAATGATATAATATCAGCATTAGATAACAAAAAGCATTGTGCAGCCCTATTTGTTGACTTATCAAAAGCCTTTGACACAGTCGATCACCACCTGTTGTTACAGAGGCTAGCCTGCATAGGTCTAGCTGGGGGTGCCTGTGCCTGGTTTCAGGACTATTTGTCCAGAAGACAACAATGTGTGAAGTCGGGTAGCTTTCAATCGGATTTCCTGCCCTTAACTAAGGGGGTGCCTCAGGGATTGGTGCTGGGCCCTGTCCTCTTCACCATTTACATTAATGATATTATCTCCTCTTTAAGTGGTAGTAAGGCTCATCTATATGCTGATAACACTGTTGTCTATAGTATTGCAGATTCTGTACAGAAAGCCCTTGAGAACCTACAGCTATCTCTCAATATGCTCCAAGAAGCTCTCACCAATCTCAAACTTGTCCTTAATCCCAGCAAAACCAAGTTCATGCTCTTCTCTAAATCTCGAGATATTGATTATGGTAGGCTCCAACTACTAACAGCTAATGGCTCACTTATTGAAAGAGTCACAGAATATAAATATCTCGGCCTGTGGCTGAATGATAAACTCTCGTTCAAGTTTCATGTCAACACTCTAGCTTGCAAACTAAGACAAAAAAATTGGCTTCCTATACAGAAACCGTTCCAGCTTCCCTATGTTCTGTAGGAAGAGAATTGTCCAAGCTGTCTTCTTGTCAGTATTGGACTATTGTGACACAATTTATAGACATGCCTCTGTGACAACATTGAAACCCCTTGACACTGTTTACCATTCCGCTCTGAGATTTATTACAGGCGATAGTTATGACACTCACCATTGCATTCTTTATGATAAAGTCGGCTGGCCATCTCTGTCTTCAAGGCGTAACTATCACTGGTTTATGTTCAATTATAAAAGCATTGCTGGCAAACTTCCACCATACCTGTCATCTCTGCTGGTTCGGAGTGTCGGCACTCATCAGACTCGATCGAATGATCTTGTTTTTAAGGTCCCTCGTTCTCGTACAGAACTTGGACGGACTGCATTCAGTTATGATGCTCCATATACCTGGAACTCTCTCCAACAGACATTGAAGCTAGAGCTGCTTCCCTCCGATACGGAGTTCAGAGACATGGCTCTAGACATTTGTTCCTCAACTTGTCACTGTTTTAGATCTTAATTGTATTATTGTTGTAAATTACTTATGTTTTGTTTATGTTTGTGTTTGCTTGTGAGCTCATCGGCATTGGAAATGAGGGAAACCTCAATTGCCCTACGAGTTTAAATAAAGGTTTGAAATGAAAAATGAAATGAAATGTTTTGTTGGACTCTGAGGCTATGCTGTAGGGTGTACCTATTGTTGACATGGTTGTGTATGTACTGTGTGTGTGTGTGTGTGTCCGTCCAGGGACTCGTACTCCAGGTTCGTCCCGGAGGGGGTCCTGGCCAACGTGCTGGGGCTGCTGCTGGTGGTGTTCGGGGTGCTGGTGGCGGTGGTGGTGACCCGCGAGGACTTCCGACGACCCCCCCATCCCGAGGAGGAGCCTCTGTCGGTGCACTTCAAGACCCTCACAGAGGAAGGGGGCCCTTCTTCGCCTTAGTGCCAAAATCCCTCCCACTTCCTACCTCCCCCCCCACCACCCCCCCCCCCCCCCCGATGTGCGACGTGCTTTATCACATATCGGAAAAAAAAGGTATGACACAACTGACTTAAACACAGGTATTGCCGTTTTACGCTTTACATTTATCCCTGAAGTGCCCCATCCTGGTCTCTGGACAGGGAATCTAGGACTAGCCTTTGAAATAGACTCTTGTGAAGTGTAATGGATCGTTTAGCCTTTTTTTCACAGTATTGGAGATTTGAGGTAATTCTACGCACAAAGGCAAGCAGTGTCTGACTCTACCTGTGCAAGTCAGTGTCTGACTCTACCTGTGCAAGTCAGTGTCTGACTCTACCTGTGCAAGTCAGTGTCTGACTCTACCTGTGCAAGTCAGTGTCTGACTCTACCTGTGCAAGTCAGTGTCTGACTCTACCTGTGCAAGTCAGTGCCAAGTACTAGTCAGACCAGTTGCACCAGATGTCTCTCCTGGTCAAATGATCCTTTTCACCACAAAGAGTTGCCTGTTGTGGTTTGGCAGTTGATAGAAAGGCAGTCTGTCTCAGCGGAGGTAGTAGGTTTTGGGGATGAGCCTCGTCATTAGTTCACTACTGACCAATCACTGGCGATGGAACATTTTCCCCACCCAATCAGATTCAATCCAGACTACGTAAACAAACGCAACCTAGCAACGGCTCTGCCCAAAATGAGTGTGACTGGTTTAAAGAAACACAGCGTCACCCCCCCCATCTCCAAATGGTAATGAGTGCAGATTACTTGTCTAAACAAGTAATTACCATTTCTGATACAACCTAAACGAAGCGTGGAGATGAGTCTGGCTTTACTGGCACAGCGTAGAGGAAGTGTGGGGATGAGTCTGGCTATGCTAGACTAACAGAGAGGTGTCAAGAGAGAGACCAGCCAGGATCCCTCCAGGGCCACTGTCCATCAGGGTTCTATTGTTCCATTGGATGCTCAGACGTTTTCCCGAGTAAAGAAGCAAGCGTTCCCACCTGTAGATTTCAGTTGATCTGTGTTCATCATACCAGAAGACGGAGAAAGAAAGGGAGTCTCGGTAAATGTCCGTCTGTCGAGCTGCATTTGAATGGTGCAGCTACTGTGCTGGACTGTGACATTGTTATTGAAGTCTGTTCTTGAGCTGTCGTAGCCATGTGTACTGTACGTGTTTATTATGAATTAAATGTCGGATTGTATCCCTGAGAAACAAAGCCATTGTGCAAATGTAATAATCAATGTGTACAAAGAATGTAGTTAATTTTGGCATCTGTTTAGTACCATGTACTGTAATCAATACATTATGTTTTAGATTCCTTGGTTGCTGCTTGTCCATCTGTTGAAGGATCATAAGCTTCATATCGTCTCAATATTAAAGATGCATGACTCAATCGTTACTTGTCTTGGAGGTTTACGTGTGTGTGTTCTGTGATAGAACTCTGGGTGAGTGATAGAACTCTGGGTAGAACTCTGGGTGAGTGATAGAACTCTGGGTAGAACTCTGGGTGAGTGATAGAACTCTGGGTGAGTGATAGAACTCTAGGTAGAACTCTGGGTGAGTGATAGAACTCTGGGTGAGAGAGAGAATTCTGGGTGAGAGAGAGAACTCTGGGTGAGTGATAGAACTCTGGGTGAGTGATAGAACTCTGGGTAGAACTCTGGGTGAGTGATAGAACTCTGGGTAGAACTCTGGGTGAGAGAGAGAACTCTGGGTGTGTTAGAGAACTCTAGGTGAGTAATAGAACTCTGGTTGAGGGTCAGAACGCCGGATCTACCATAGACATTGGGAGAAGGTGTGAAAGAGGACAGGAGAATCAACGAGTCCAACCCACAATGTTTTTCTCTTTCTTTTCTTTGAAGTGGTAACCATCTTTAAATAAGTACATTATTTTCTCATACATACAGATGATTGTACAGTTTACAATCGCTTAACTGGGTTAAAAACGCGGCCATGTTTCTCATGACGTTCTGGTTTTAAACTTCACAACTCACATATACAGAGAAGTCTGCTCAGTAAAGCCCCAGGAACTCGACAGTAACCAAGAACAAAACCACCCAAAAAACAAAACAAGTATTTGCTTTCACCTTCTGAGAACAACCTTCTCCATCCCTCCCCCTCCTCTGCTCTCCTGTCTCAATATTGACGACCGAGAATCAATACTGACCGACCGCCATACCAACATGTTCTACGTTCTGTAACACATGTTCGTATGAGCATGAGAGACAGAACAACCATGCATTTGAAATCAACACAGCATGTACAGTAATTTACACCAGAACTCTATTTAAAAAAAAGAAAAGAAAAAGGATTTTGAAAATAAATGTTATTTTCCGGCTCCTCCCCTCCTCGTGTCCGTTTGTCAGGAGAGGAACGTAGACGACAAGTCCCTCCCACTCCAGGAAACAAGCTCTGGGATAGGATTAGCCTCGGATATTGACAGAATATGTGTCCAATCAACTGGGTGTTTTTCTACAAAGTATATTTCCATGGCGAAAGGACTGGAGGGTCTTGCCGATATGCAATAGTCTGTTTCATCTTCTGTGTTCAGTATTTTTGTTTACTATGATTGATATTCCTGATCCAATGAAAACGGAGAGGATGGAAACCATCATCCAATCAGAACTGATCAAACCATACCAAGCTCTCAGTAAAAGAAAAAAAAACAGATATAAATAAACACCTGTCATACATTGGTTTGAAAACGTCAGAACTCCAATGCCCTTTGAAAGCATAACATGACAGTGACATTAAATGACCTTTGAATGTATAACATGACAGCGGATGAAAAAAAAGAAGAAAAAAAAAGACGAGACCGAAGAGAATGGTAAATAAAGATGTAAACTTGAAGACGGATAGTAGTGGTTCTTTTTGAACGGACGGTCTGTTGTCCGTGGGCTGGCGCTCACATTAAGAGCCTGACCAGGCTAGTTACCGGACGTCCACACACACTCTGGCCTTGCGCTGACCTGCACCGAACCAGACCAAATCAAGACCAGCCGCCTCACACAACCCTCCTTGGTCTGTTTCAAAAAGCAACACATTCTTGCTTCCTCACACACCATTGCCATGTCCAGATATTCAGCCAAATCGTGAAAAAGGCACTGTTTAAAGGAAGTGTAACACGGATGAAATGGTCATTTTGGTATGTGTTCTGCGGACTAATACTAATATCTGACTGGACTGGGTTAGTGTGTGAGAGACCTTAGCTAGACGGGTTCGTGTGTGATGGACTCTACTGTAACCCATTTCTGAGGTGTAAGGAGCACCATGTGGCGTGACCTTGGCGTGACCTTCGTTCCACGGAACACGTGGACGCGGAGCGAAAACAAACCTTTGTGTGACGGCGCGGGTGTGAAAGCAGTGTGTGCACGTACGTGCACGTGTGTTGCCTGTCTCTGGACCCGTGTGGTTCAGGGTCTCTGTTAAAAGAACCAAGAACCGCAAACTGGACCAGAAAACTGTTAGTCTGTAAAGTATAAACAACAACAACAACAACATTCAAGTTATTGGAACGGAAAGAAATGGCCGCTCATGAAAGCACGTCACCTCATTACCAAAACAACAACAACAACGACAACAACAACAGAAAGGTGAATCAAAAATATACAGTCTAAGAGAAACAATAGTTGTTGTTTTTTTACTGTACGGTATTTTACAAACATAAGTTAAATGATAAATATTCTTTTTTTTGTTGTTAACATTTTCCTATGTACAAGTATGTTAAAGACTATTTCAGTCCGAGATACAGCAGATGACAAAGTTCTTAAGTTCGGGGTCAGTTTCCTTTGTGCCATTAGAGTGAGGATTTGGACAGTTTGACTGTTTAACAGGTGGACAAGAGAAGGAGCTTGACCCCAGGACAAGCAGGCTGCTCACAGGCCACGGCGTCTGGAGAACAACAGGCTTGATCCCCAAAAAGTTGTGACTCATCTTGTCCTCTCTATGTTGATCAATCCCCAAGGCAGAAACATTCTTAGTCTTTCTGAGAAATTGTGTTAAATTCACTTTGAGAAAAAGAAAAATCTTCCCTTTGAATGTTCCATGTTTTGAAACACAGTGAAACGCTGTGTCCAGCAGGAGAAGAGGGCGTGGTCTCGTGTCCGGCAGGAGAAGAGGGCGTGGTCTTGTGTCCAGCAGGAGAAGAGGGCGTGGTCTTGTGTCCAGCAGGAGAAGAGGGCGTGGTCTTGTGTCCAGCAGGAGAAGAGGGCGTGGTCTTGTGTCCGGCAGGAGAAGAGGGCGTGGTCTTGTGTCCGGCAGGAGAAGAGGGCGTGGTCTCGTGTCCGGCAGGAGAAGAGGGCGTGGTCTTGTGTCCAGCAGGAGAAGAGGGCGTGGTCTTGTGTCCAGCAGGAGAAGAGGGCGTTGTCTTGTGCCCGGGAGGAGAAGAGGGCGTGGTCTTGTGTCCGGAAGGAGAAGAGGGCGTGGTCTGGTGCCCGGCAGGAGAAGAGGGCGTGGTCTTGTGTCTGGTGGGTTTATGGATGTGATGTTTACAGCAGTAGCGTTGCCGGGCTAGTCACAGCTATCTGTCTCTCAGAAGCGTCATGGAGTCTCAGCGTCCATTTCTGCTTCTCGATGACTCATCGGTGGACATCAGCAGGCCTGTCTTCTCATCAAGTGACAATCTCCCTCTCTCTCTCCCTCTCGCTCTCTCTCTCTCTCTCTCCCTCTCTCTCTCTCTCCCTCTCTCTCTCCCTCTCTCTCTCCCTCTCTCTCTCTCTCTACTGTCCACTGGGTCTCCTAACCAGTTAACCCTTGCCGTACCCCCCTCCCTCCCCTCCCCGCCCCACCTGCCTAGACGTTGGACTCTACGAAGGGTCTCTTTGGTTTGATGGGGGAGGCGGGGCCTTGCCGGTCCCGTGACATCTGTCTGTACTCGCCGCCGCCACCCTCCTGGTAGGCCTGCGCCACCGGCAGCGTCCGCGCCACCTTGACGTCCGGGTAGGTGGGCGCCTGGCTCACCCTGCCCGTTCCGTCCGCCCGGCCGTTGGAGGAGGAGGAGGAGGGAGGCGGCTGGTAGTA
>NC_140247.1:15741383-15748883 GCF_949987555.1 Borostomias antarcticus | reverse complement strand
CCATATTTCATTTTCACACAACTATGGGAACCAACGCTCTACTGGGGAGCAGAACAGCAGTCAGTACACAGTCCCTGATTGGCCCGGTCAAAACGTAATCAGAGAGAAATCGTTCTAGATAGGAGGAATTCCAGACTGATCTGCGGAAGGAAACTGAAAGTGAACTCAGGATCAGGATGGTCCCTCCAGGCTAGCCAGCGCTAGCAGCAGCAGAGGAAGCAGGAGAGAGAGAGGAACCTGGAGTTAGCCACTATGGTAACCATGGCAGGCACTAGGTGTCAGGGGTCAGTCTGACGGGGACAGACACAGATATCCCAGGGCACATGGGATTCAGGAAGTCACAAACCCAACTAACTCATCACTCCAGGAGCCAGGGGCTCCAATATCCATCTATCAGGCAAGACTCTGTAAACTAGACTTCAAACACCGTAAAATCCTATCCTACACCAGGCGCACCGTCATCAAAACATCTACTCCACTCCTCAAAACAGGAAGTGTGACTGTGTCTGTGGTAACCCTGTAGCAGCGGTCTACTACGGTTGAGGACTGAGAACAGAGCAGCTGGATGGAGCAGCGGCCCGGGCGAGTCGTACCTATCTTGGCTCCCTTCTTGAGCAGCGCCACCACCACCGAGGTGTTCCGGCAGCCCACGGCCCGGTCCAGGGGCCGCATGCCGCTGTAGTCCACGTGCTCGATCATGGCCCCGTGCTCCACCAGGAACTGGACCTGCAGGAGCGCCAGGAGATACAACATTCAACATTCAGATTCAGAAAACTTTGTCTGTCTTTATATGTTTTTAAATCCTAGATAGGATACTATAGTTTGCTCTAGGCATTAAATACTAGTTTTATTTATTTCCATATGTAATATTTGTAATTAATCCTAAATTATTTTAGCCAGTTATTGCCCTTTATGTGTTATGTTGTTTTTACTGCACTCTGTCCTGCATTTTAAAGTTTGCTATATAGATAAAATGTATTATTATTATTATTATTATTAGTTGTGACAGAAAATCGTCTTAGACTGGCTCAACAATCAACACAAGTTAACACAACACAACAACATACAGTACGTTCCTAAAACCAGCACACGGAATCATTAAAAATAAGCATAATACTACTATGTGCAAAGTGGTGTAGTGCGTGTGTAAGAGTTCTTCCTCATTGTTTTCATCATTCAACAAGCGTTATCGTCTGTTGTTATCAGGGGGATTGTGCGACACGATCACATCACAGGGCAGTTGACCTGGGGGGTTCCAGAAAGAGTCCGAGTTCATTTACTCCCTGAGGTCCAAAACTCCCTGGTTTTCGGTTCCAGAGTTAGCTCAATCAACACGGTACGGAGTTAAACACGTGCATGAGGAATTTGATTTGATTTGATTTGATTGATTGGAATAGAAAACCCAGACTTGTCAGGGTTAGCAAACTCAAAAGTTTTCACTAAAACCTTCTTTCTGGAACCCCCCAGGTGTTCACCTAGATGAAGTACTAGTTCACTGAACACACTGTGACTCTCTAACACACAGAGGAACAAGGAAACACTCCCACAGTATTTCCCTGCTTCTGTTTCCTGCCGTAGCAACACCAGCGGCCCCCCCCGGCTCATCCCCGCCCCCCCCTGACTCATCCCTGCCCCCCCCAGCTCATCCCCGCCCCCCCCTGGCTCATCCCCGCCCCCCCCCCGGCTCATCCCCGCCCCCCTCCCGGCTCATCCCCGCCCCCCCCCCCCGGTTCATCCCTGCCGCCGAGCGGCGAGCAGCGACTCACCACGTCCGGGTCGCCGTAGAAGGCGGCGAGGTCGAGCGGCGTGCGCCCGCTCTTGTCGGCGTGGGCCGTGGCCGCGCCCCTCTCCACCAGCGCACGGACCAATGGGAGGTGTCCCTTCAGACACGCCCAGCTCAGCGCCGTCAGCCCCTCCTTGTCCATCAGCGCCAGGGACGCACCTGCAGGGATCAGGGGTCATTGTCAAGGCAACCCGGTGTAACGATGGCATTTGCACCGCTGCCATGTGGTGTGTTTGATGAATTTGATGGTTTACATACTGTTTTTTTTGCACAGGCTGTCATTGTAAATAAGAAACTCTTGTTATTCTCTCATAATTAAAGAGGCACAGTCATGCTTGCTTAAGTGAATATTATAAGTGAATATTATTTGGATTAAATGCTTAAATTGTCTGTGTAGGCTTTTTTTAAATCACCAAAATCACCAAAGATCAAGCATTTAACCAAATGATATTAACTTAAACCAGCATGACTCTGCCCCTTTTAACTTGCATATCTAAATTAAGATGAATAAATAAATAAATAAATACGTTTTAATCTCTTAACATTGAGACAGGGCAGGGCGTGACCTCTGACCTTGTGCCAGCAGGAATTCAGCGGTGGCCAGGTGACCCTCGGAGGCGGCCATCATCAGTGGCGTCCGGCCCTGCTTGTCGGCCATGTTGACGTCGGCACCGTGGTTCAGCAGCAGGTCCACGATCTGGACAGCAGGGGTCAGAGGTCATTAACAAAGCCCCCCTTTTCCGTCCTCTCTCCTCCCCCTTGAATAAAATAAATTATCTAGACGTGACGGGATTGGCCACAGCTGTGCAGCGGAACACACGCTTTCGCCCGTCCGGTCGCGTTGAGATCAGAGATGACCTCCAAGGACGGGGGAGTAGAGTATTCAAACTAAGACTGTTAACTAGAGATGTAATGTTAACTAGAGATGTAATGTTAACTAGAGATGTAACGGTGTGAACATTTCATATCACGATTATAGTGACCAAAATTATCACGGTTATCAGTATTATTGCAGTATTGTAAAATGTGCTGAAAATCTTCTAAAACTACCAATACACATGCTGAAATAATTTCACCAAGTTTTATATTGAACAACAACATTAAAATAATGCGTCTTTGAGACTGTTACTAGCTTTGGTTGATGCTGGACAGTATTTACAGTGAGTTTTTCCAAAAGCGGGGCAATCAAGCACGGTTTTAATGATAAAATGATCACGATAAATTGTATCAAATTTAATCACGGTTTATCATTATACCGGTTATCGTTACATCCCTAGTGTTAACCCTCCGAGCCAAAGCCTCTCCCGGCCCCCAGACCCCGACCCCGGCGCTCACCTGCCAGTGTCCCTGGCCCCTGCCCCCTGACCCCCGACCCCGGCACTCACCTGCCAGTGTCCCTGGCCCCTGCCCCCTGACCCCGGCGCTCACCTGCCAGTGTCCCTGGCCCCTGCCCCCTGACCCCCGACCCCGGCACTCACCTGCCAGTGTCCCTGGCCCCTGCCCCCTGACCCCGGCGCTCACCTGCCAGTGTCCCTGGCCCCTGCCCCCTGACCCCGGCGCTCACCTGCCAGTGTCCTTGGCGCACAGCGCTGAAGAGCGGGACGATGCCCCGGCGGTTGGGCTGCCCCACGGCCGCGCCCTGCTCCAGCAGCAGACGACACACCTCCAGCTTGCCCCGCCCCGCCGCTGCTGTCAGGGCTGGGGGGGGGGGAGAGAGAGGGAGAGAGAGAAGAGGGAGAGAGAGGGAGAGAGAGAGAGAGAGAAGAGGGAGTGAGAGGGGGAGAGAGAGAGAGAGAGAGAGAGAGAGTGTCAAAATACCAGTCTTTGAGGTACACGTTCTCTACGGTTCATCTCAGAGGGTTAAACAGGGTTCAGTATGTTAGTGGGTTAGGGGGGGTTAGTGTTCAGTATGTTTTAGGGTCAGGGGGGGTCAGGGTTCAGTATGTTTTAGGGTTAGGGGGGGTCAGGATTCAGTATGTTTTAGGGTTAGGGGGGGTCAGGGATGGAGGAACCTACCCGTCTCTCCCCAGAGGGTGTCAAAGCTGTTGATCTGGGCTCTCTCCTCCTCCTCCTCGTCTTTCTCTGGGAGGTCCAGGAGGTACGACGCGATCTGGACACAACCAGTCAATATCACATCTATCAATCTGGACACAACCAGTCAATATCACATCTATCAATCTGGACACAACCAGTCAATATCACATCTATCAATCTGGACACAACCAGTCAATATCACATCTATCAATCTGGACACAACCAGTCAATATCACATCTATCAATCTGGACACAACCAGTCAATATCACATCTATCAATCTGGACACAACCAGTCAATATCACATCTATCAATCTGGACACAACCAGTCAATATCACATCTATCAATCTGGACACAACCAGTCAATATCACATCTATCAATCTGGACACAACCAGTCAATATCACATTTATCAATCTGGACACAACCAGTCAATATCACATCAACCATTTAGGGCTGTAATGATTATTACATAATCGTCAAACCACAATATTTTTTTCTGACTGCGATTGTTTTGTTTTTTAAATGTTTAAAAATAATTATATATATATATATTTTTTTTTTTTATAAAATAAAAATCTGTTGCAGAGTTAATATGGTAGCAACCCTAGTTCAATGGAATTCTTCAACTTGTTGGCACTTGTCCTCTACGTTCATAGCAAATAATGACAATAGACACTGTATTTAAATGATTAACATGGTCATTTTCACTTTTTTTGAGTTTGAACGTGCTATTTGCACAATAGGACATAGAAGAAACACAATAAAAACATTAAATATATCCGTTTTGTCGTTTTTGAGAAACTGGAAGCGTAACATTTTCAGTCCAATTTGACTCGGGGTAAAAATACTCCGAATTCGTGACGTTTTTCCCATTCTTGGCGTCACCCTAAAGTTTGAAAAACCCTCCTCCACTCCCCTGCACCCGCCTCCAACAGAAACCTGTCTGGCTCCCGCACCTGCTGTCTTTGCGCCGTTTCACCATCTATCGAACACGGTAAGGCAGCTCTGAACCCTTTCTCATCTTGAGAACAATGGAATAGTTGCAGTCTCAATGATGACCACCTCTTATTTTAATATAATTTGTACATTTTATAGTCCTAATTGTATTGGTGGTTGTCATACAAATTGGGAAGTTTTTAACCATGATCGTGTCTGATTAGTAGCCAACCTAGCTAATGTTAGATAAACGAACCATAACGTTAGCTGTAATTGGCAACAGTTTTTAAAAAGCTGTCTGATCCAGCTAGCTATCTGTCTTTATCCAGCATGTTGATGTTAGCTAGCCTAATGTTTGGAATGTCAGCTAGCTGTGTTAATTATCCTAGCATGCTAACGTTAGCTCTCAATGCATTTGCTTTTGGTAACGTTAGCCGTCCTGTGCAATGGCAGAGACACAGCGCACCATGATACTGTACTCTTCCCTGGCATAAAATCTACTTGCACCAGGTGCAAACTGTGCTGTAAGGTTTCCGAAGCGATAGCCTACCATAACTGTTGTGAGCGTGCTTGTATATAGGCCAATATAATAGGCAAAGTTACGAAGTCAAAGTTGGATATAAGTCAGTTTGTCTCCACAAGAATCTCCCGATTATCTCTCGCTCAAACTTAATTCGATATAATTTAAATTTACTGATAAATAGCCTATTGTTGTAATTTATGCTGTTTTGCATATGCAAAATATCGATGCTATTACTAATCGCTTTTATAATTTATCCCCTTTTCTTGTAACCAGATCATAGCTACATTTCCAATACTGGGACTCGGGAGGTCCAGGTCCCGCGCTTCAGGGCTCGAGGTGTGCAGGTCCTGGAGGGCAGGTTGCAGCCAATGTCACCTAATGATATTATAAATATGTTACAACACCCCCTGTTTTATGAGAAAGTAGTCTATGTCTTAATTTAATGTCATGTTGTATGCGCAACAATTACCTCGGAAAATAAAGACGTAGTCCTACAGTACCCGTGCGGGTTTTTGTCATTTATTTATTCTCACATTGAGATCTTAACTTGATCAAACACCTGTGTACTGAATCGTTTGTCCTAAGGTCTTGTATTGCAGCGTTGTGATGCGCATATAGAGGCTATTGTGCAAAAATTATGACTACATTTCAGGGTGGGTGGAGGTGAAGATATTAAGTCAAGTTATTATGTTCCTTTCATAATTTACAACTCCAAATAATTGTAATTCTGCAAAACATTCTGAAAGTTGTGTAAACCTTATCATCACTGTGGCATCTGCTCCACATAATGTTGATCATCCCAGCACCTCGATCCGACCCAACTTCAGGAAGCATTGCGCATTTTGGGATTAAACAGCTCCAGTAGATATATTATATTATAACCAGAGGGCATTACAATAACATTCAAAACGAGATCTATTGACTGCATGACCTGTTAGTCTCCAGACTCCGGAGTAGGCTATACCCCTTGACCGCTGCGCTCACGGAGTCGTGGTGCACGGCCCGCTATCTCTCCAAACGCATGCAGTCTCCCACATAATTCGGGGTAGGATAAGTAGGCTACATGTAGGCTACATCCTCTCCCCCTTTCTGTAAAGCGAACATTGTGTTGCCTTTGTATATGAAACAAGCTATAATGATTGAATTGATCTGACTAATAATCAGTTATTGCGGTGGTATTCCACTCAATTCCTTTATATCACCACAACTGACAGATGTTCCCAGAACAGTAACGTTTCAGTGTTCAACTGGCTTTGTTGGACACCTACTAAGATAAATAACGTTAGACTGGTGAACAATGCGGATTTTATGTCGGTTTCACAGCGCAAATGATCTGTCTTCTGGTAAGACCCACAGTTGCAATTATTTGACTAACTAGGTCTATACTGTTCGTAGCTGGCTGAAAGCTAGTCTAATAGCCCAAGCCTCCAAGCTTGCGTGGCCGGCTGCAGGGTGCTTTTCCTCTGTCGCGGGGGAGACGTGTCGTCGTTATACTTTTATCGTACTTTTCCCAAATTGGCCTAATGCAAATTCGAGGATACGGCCTGTTAGGTAGCGTGTATCTTTATAATGTTTGGGGGTTAATATAATATTAAGGACTTTGTAAATGCCCCTGGTTAGCAGCTAGAAAAATGGCTATTGATCTGGCTGTTGCGCGATCTAGCTCTTGTGTTGTTTAGCTCGGAGCGGTGGTAGCTATGGTAACGGGGCACACGCCTGTCAATCATAATGATTCCAGTTGGTCATTTGCTCAGAGAACTGTCAATCAGTTGTAATGAATCACGCCCAGTTTTGAGTGAGTGAACTTTTTGAGTGGCAGATTCAGACCTCTAAAAACATGTTTTAAAAGAATTTGTATGGATGAATTCTGAAATAGTTAAACACATGTGTTTTGTTGTTGCCTAAAGATACCTGGAAAGTGTTATATTGAACCACCATGTTAATCCTTTAAGAAGTAAAGAAGCACTGATGCATTGTCCACTTCATGTGCTATTTGTACTCCAAATTTAATTTCATCTTAGCTTTTCAATGCTTTTTTTATTGAGGAGGATATATGTTCTATGTAAATGTTGTTAACATTCATGATATTAAAGAGGCGTGGTTTTAAACCACAGGTTTACTTCATAGGCTGAGTACTTGTGTTATTAGGCCTACATTATCTGGTAAAAATGAGTCAGAACCCACCCACCCTCACTCACTCACTCCCTCTCTGTCTGTCTTTT
>NC_140247.1:15736383-15738883 GCF_949987555.1 Borostomias antarcticus | reverse complement strand
ACATTCACACACACATTCACACACACATTCACACACACATTCACACACATTCACACACCGATGGAGGCAGCTGCCATGCAAGGTGCTAGCCTGCTCACTGGGAGTGATTTGGGGTTCAGTGTCTTTGCCCAAGGACACTTCGACATGTGGACAGAAGAGGCCGGGATTCGAACCGCTGACCCTACGATCATTGGACGACCCGCTCTACCACTGAGCCACAGGAGGGGGGAGGAGCTGCGTTTTTTTTCGGGGGCGGAGTCACACTTCCTCGGCTCTGACCTTGGCCTTGCGCAAGCAGAGCGCGGCGACGATGCCGAGGTGTCCGGCGGCGGAGGCGTATCCCAGGGCGGTCAGGCCGCCGTCGGACTCGGCGTCCACGAGGGCGCCGTTCTCCAGCAGCAGCGCGGCGGTCTCGCCGTAGCCCAGGTGGGCGTGGACACACAGCACAGGCGCGTTGCTCAGAACCTCAGAACGGTAGTTCACATTGGCCCCGCCCAGGATCAGCAGCCGGCTCACCTGGAGAGAGACACACACACACACACACACACACACACACACACACACACACACACACACACACAGTACAAACGTTAGAAAGCTTACACATTGGCCTCACCCAGGATCAGCAACCTTTTTACAATGAAAAAGGTGTGTGTGTGTGTGTGTGAGAGCGGTACCTTGATGTTGGGTGTGTAGAGGTTCCTGAGGGAGGCCAGCGCTGTGCTGAGACCCTCTGTGCTGTAGGACACCCAGAGCCCCTGCAGGACGGACGAGGAGACCCCAACCTTCTTACTCAGGCCCTGAGGAACAGAGGACAGCTGAGTTAGAGGACAGAGGACAGCTGAGTTAGAGGACAGAGGACAGCTGAGTTATAGGACGCTACCGTACAAGGTCTATGTGTGATCAGTTAGCCTTCTACTGTATATCCTTATTTGTATATTGCACTGTATTTTTTTTTTTTAACACTTTATTTTTCTTGTTTTATCAGTAACATACAAATACATACATACACAAAGAAAAGTAAACACAAAAGAACCAGGGTTTGGATTGCCTTCTCCACAAAAAAGTAATATTATGTACATTGATCAAAAGGTATCTGTAACTGGTCGTTGACATGTGATTCTTAACATGAGAAAGTCTGACTAGTCCCGTTGTTTCATATTCCGTATTTGAACTCTGTCCACTTCATCCACTGTCCTTCACATCGCTCCTCCTGTGTTCTTATCCTGTGAGTCAACAGTTCCATGCCATGTATTTCGTCCACAATCCTCACCCATTCTTCAAGTGTAGGAGAGTCTGTGTTGTGCCATCTCCTAGTAATAGCCTTCTTACAGGCTGCCAAGAGGATTTTCAACAGGTATCTGTCTTCCTTCCTCACAGTATCCTCAGTCATCTTCCCAAAATACAACACTTTACAGGACATTGGTATACCATATCTCAAAACTTTTACAATTGTTTCATGAACATTCCTCCAAAATTGCACAATTTCAGGACAGAGCCAGAATACATGAGAGTGATCTACATTCATCGTCCCACATAGTCTCCAACATGGTTGTGTTCTAGATAAGTATTTGCTCTTAATTTTGGGAGTAATAAAGAATCTTATTACATTTTTCCAACAGTGTTCTCTCCACGTACGTGAGGATGTTGTAGATTGTTGGGTTTCCCAGATATCCAACCATTCATCATCTGCAATACTAATATCTAGTTCCTTTTCCCATTTACACTTAACATATAATGTTGAAACACCTCTTCTCTCCATTAACTGTTGGTATAGTGTAGATATTATTCTGTGTTTCTTTGATTTGTAAACCTCAGTTATGACCTTAATTACTCCATTCCCATCCAGATTCATGTTGTGTCGTATTTCCTTATCATAATAATCCCTAAGTTGGAGATATCTAAAGAAGTCCTGATTGGTCAATGAGAAGTTCTCTTTCAGCTCCTGAAAACTCATTATTCCCCCGTCCTTTAGTACCGTACTCAGTGCTGTTATACCACAAGTAATCCAATGTTTGAACCTCTGATCAAGAATGCTCGGTGTAAACTGTCTGTCATAGGCTATCCATCTAAGAAGTCTGAGTTCTTTCCCCATCTTATATTGCACTGTATTTTGTTTGCTCTGTATTCTATATTTTGTATTTGCAGTGTTTTTCTTTTGCCCTGTCCTGTCCTTCACCCTGTCCTATGTCGTCTGGAACAGCGTCTGCCTTAAACCTGTCACATTCCTAGTAGGTGTGAACCACAATCATGGCCAATAAAACTGATTTTGAATCTGGAATCTTGAATCTAGACAGCGAAATGACAAAAACCTCCACTGTGATGATATTTCTGATGGCTGCTCTATAGTATTACTGTTGTGTGTTTGTTATTTTATGTGTCTATATGTGTTTTTAATGTGTGCTGCTGTACAACAAACTGCCTCATTGAGGACATGAACGATGTCCAAGTCTGAGTCATTGGACATGTGACTAATGAAACTCCACTGTATTTCATTGTG
>NC_140247.1:15732943-15736183 GCF_949987555.1 Borostomias antarcticus | reverse complement strand
AAAGCGAAAGAGAGAGAGAGAGCGTGGAGAGAGAGAGAGCAGAGAGAGAGAAAGAGAAAGAGAGAGAGCGGAGGGAGTGAGAGAGGGAGAGAGAGAGAGACAGAGAGAGAGAGAGAGAGAGAGAGAGAGACACAGAGAGACAGAGAGAGAGAGAGACCAGAGGGCAGGTCCAGGGTTAACTTCTCTCACCCCTTGGCTAAGCTGAGACTCAGCCAGTCAGTCAGAGAGCTGCCCAGTCAGACTGAACACATGCCCTGGGAGCTCTCGCCCTGGGAGCTCTCGCAAAGTATACGTCTGAAAATAAGTCCGCAAGCTGGTTCCAGTTAGCTGTGCCGAGTATCTACGAGGGTTCAGAGGGTCGGGTGTGTGTGTGTGTTTGACAGAGCGAGAGAGAGAGACTGTGTGTGTGTGTGTCCATGACCATGTGTTTATGTAAGTGAGTGTGTGTATATTTTTAAGTGTGTGTGTGTGTGTGTGTGTGTGTGTGTGTGTGTGTGCGTGACAGAGAGAGAGAGAATGTGTGTGTGTGTTTATTTGTAGTGGTGGCGGTGGTGTAGAAGAGGCACATAGCTCAGATGAATGACAGAGCACCCGTCCATGAGACGACCAGAATAAAACCTTCAACACACAGACGGCTAGAGACAGCAGGCCTGGTCCTCAATCCTTCAACACAGACAGACAGACAGCTAGAGACAGCAGGCCTGGTCCTCAAACCTTCAACACAGACAGACAGCTAGAGACAGCAGGCCTGGTCCTCAAACCTTCAACACAGACAGCTAGAGACAGACAGCTAGAGACAGCAGGCCTGGTCCTCAATCCTTCAACACAGACAGACAGACAGCTAGAGACAGCAGGCCTGGTCCTCAAACCTTCAACACAGACAGACAGCTAGAGACAGCAGGCCTGGTCCTCAATCCTTCAACACAGACAGACAGCTAGAGACAGCAGGCCTGGTCCTCAAACCTTCAACACAGACAGACAGACAGCTAGAGACAGCAGGCCTGGTCCTCAACCTTCAACACAGACAGACAGACAGACAGACAAATAGAGACAGCAGGCCTGGTCCTCAAACCTTCAACACAGACAGCTAGAGACAGACAGCTAGAGACAGCAGACCTGGTCCTCAAACCTTCAACACAGACAGACAGACAGCTAGAGACACCAGGCCTGGTCCTCAAACCTTCAACACACAGCTGTCACTACCATGGAGGTATAAACGGTCACGACTCGCTCATGTGACGCACATTTCGCTGCGCACAGGATTGTGGGTCAGAATAGCCAGAAAAGCCTGCTGGCTTGCATACTGCAAAATACGACCGGATGTAGTAGGACATACTATACTATGCCAGTATTGGGACATACTACATCCTGTTTTGGCATACGATATAGTAGGGTAGTATGCGATTCGGAACGCAGCCCCTGACTGGTGAGAGAGAGGAAGTAAGACAGACGTCGGTGAGATCGAGCATGAAGCTGGCTGTCATGATGTGAGAACTCACAGTCCTCAGAAGGAAGGAAGATGAAAGCAGCTTCAAGGTCCCTCGTCCCCCCAAACACTACCTCTCCAGCCCCTCCCTCTCTCTCCAGCACGCTGGGGTCTAGTCCCCTGAAGGACCTGGAGGTAGACCCCCCCCTCCGCCCCCCCCCCACAGAACGAACATGACAGGAGGACGACGGACGATCTGATTGCACGGCCGTGCCTCATGAACGACAGACAGACAACCCCACCGAGACGCGGGTTCAAATCCCCTTCTCTGTCTCCGTGATAACAACAATAACAGGCCCAGAGCCACAGAGAGAGAGAGAGAGAGAGAGAGAGAGAGGGAGAGAGGGAGAGAGAGAGGGAGAGAGTGACGACCCGTACGCTCCCATCTTCTCTTCTGTCTCCGTCTCTCCATCTATCCTTCCTCCTGCTCCTCCCTTCATCCTCACCTCCTTCCTCTCCTCCTCCTCCTCCTCCTCTCTCGGGGGCGGCGCTTCCTCCCGGCGTGCGCCCTGGGTCCCGGGGTCAGGGGTCAGCTCGCCGCCAGACAAACAGCAGATATCCCACAACAACCTCCGGAGCAACGAAGAGGAGGAGGAGGAGGAGGAGGAGGAGGGGGCGTGGCAGACCCCTGACCCCGCACAGCCGCGCCACGGCGGACGACACCTCCGTCGCCAGAGGCTCCGCCTCCTCCTCGCCCTCAGCCAGGCGCGCGCTTTCACGACCGACGCTCCGCTATCCATGACAGGGTTAAGGCTGGGCGGCCTCTTCGGCCTCTCTTCCCCGGAGGGGTGGTCGGGGGTCAGAGGTCGCTGGGCGGAGCAACGACGGGGGGGAGGAGCTGAGGAGAACGGCACCGTGGATGGTCCGCTCAGCTCCGTGGACCGGCTGGAAGTGAAGCGGGGAGGTTTTTGTGAGCGGGTTGTTTTCCCTGGGGGGGGCAGGGAGGAGGCGGGGCCTGGGGGGGAGGAGGCGGGGCCTGGGTCAGCGGTCGGGGGCCAGCTCCACACGGGCTTCTGAGAAAACCACTGGGCTGGCGAGACTTCAACACAAACCATACGACTCTGACTACAGGCTCTGGTCCACCATGCCATGGAGAGAGAGAGAGAGAGAGGAGGGAGACTAGAGAGAGAGAGAGAGAGAGGGAGGGAGACTAGAGAGAGAGAGAGAGAGAGAGGGGGAGGGAGACTAGAGAGAGAGAGAGAGAGTTGGGGGAGAGAGGGGGAGAGAGAGGGAGGAGAGTAGAGAGAGAGAGAGAGAGAGAGAGAGGGAGGGAGAGAGAGAGAGAGAGAGAGAGGGGGGGGCAGGAGAGACCACCAAACTCATTCAGCGATCTCAGCATTGCTCTGAGCTTTTTTGATGAAACCGTGCTGTTAAAATAAGGGGGCGTGACACACACACGCACACACACACAAACACACACGCACACACATATACACACATACAGACACACACGCACACACACACACACACACACACACACACACACACACTCACTCACTCACTCACTCACTCACTCACTCACTCACTCACTCACTCACTCACTCACTCACTCACTCACTCACTCACTCTCACACACACACACACACACACACGCACACACACACACACACACACACACACACACACACACACACACACACACACACACAGTCTCTCTCTGTGACAGAACTTGGCTGACCGACGGCTCAGTCTCACCAGGACAGTGGATATCCAGGTTGGGGTTGTTGGAGAGGAGAACGCAGCAGACCCCCCCT
>NC_140247.1:15710443-15720443 GCF_949987555.1 Borostomias antarcticus | reverse complement strand
GGCAGCGGGGGCACGCCGTAGTCCCCCTCGAACAGACCGTCGCTCTCCGTCGAGCTGCCGCCTGCACACACACACACACACGGACGAAGTGTTAATCACACACATCATCAGCATGTAGATCCAGTCAGCGAGACCTTTCAGAGAGACACATCTGCGGAGAGACAAGCTGTCATCCCGGATCAAACAGGCTAAAACCAACGTGCGGTTTGAAACACACACACACATACACACACGCGCTCGCTCGCTGACGCATTTCGTTAACAGCCCTGGCTGGATCGCGGAGCCGGAAGGGGTTCGGTTTCACAGTAGCAGCTGGCGGAGCCGTGCGACTGTCAGCGCGGTGCGAACGGACGCCGCCATTTTGTGCCCTCAGAGAAGCACCTGTCTGGATTGGATTAACCCAACCACTTCACTAACACCGCCTGGACCAGGGGCTACTCTAGGCCTGTCCCCCCCCCTCTCTCCTCTCGCTCTCCTCTCTCTATTCTCCTCTCTTTCTCTCTCTCTCTCTCTCTCTCTCTCTCTCTCTTCTCCTCTGTCTCTCTATCTTCTCCTCTCTCTCTCTCTCTTCTCCTCTCTCCCTCTCTCTCTCTCTGTTCTTCTCTTTCTCTCTCTCTCTCCAGCGGGTGGGGGGGGGCTGGAGAGACCAGCGATCACTTCAGCAGTAAGCACGGGGTCGTCCAGTGACCGCAGGGTTGGCGGTTCGAATCCCGGCTCCTCCTGTCCACATGTCGAAGTGTCCTTGGGCAAAGACACAACCCCAGATTGCTCCCAGTGAGCAGGCTAGCACCTTGCATGGCAGCTGCTGCAATCAGTGTGTGAGTGTGTGTGTGAATGGGTGAATGAGAGGCCATTGTAAAGAGCTTTGGATAAAATGTATAAAACTATATAAGTGTGGATGCAGTACTGTAAGTACAGTGGCCGATCTACTGGACGCCTACAGCTGGCACATATCAGAGAATGGGAATGTTTCAACCAAATCATCAAATCAAATCAAACTTTATTTGTATAGTGCATTTCATACACAGAGGCAACACAATGCGCTTTACAGAGAGCAATGGGAGGGTGGGCATAGGTCCCACCCCTACATATTCCAGAGGGAAGCAAAAAGACAGTTTCACCCGGGGGCCAGAAAAGTGAGCAGTAAAAATTCTTCCCCGACCTCTCTCAACGGGAGCGATCGAGCAAGCTCCTGCTCGAGCAAGAACCAGCGATATACGCTCTCCTTTTAATACGCCTGACTTGAAATAAGTGTTGTTGTAAACGCAGGCAGAGCTACATGTGTACCTGCGGTCTGGGAGTCGCTGGCGCCTCAATCTCAGCAGCTATAAGCCCCTCAGGAGCGTCAGCTCACTGGCTCAGCGAGTCTAAACCGCTCAAATCAGACTCATACTCTCCTTACCCAAAAATGCTTTCATGATTTCCCCGAGCCGACATTATCAGTTTGATCTAATCTGGGTGTAAGAGGCTTTTAGGAACTGACTCATCACTCTGCACCAGCAGGCTCAGACCTCGCGTCCCTACTGTATACAGATCTAGTCCCTACTGTATACAGATCTAGTCCCTACTGTATACAGATCTAGATCTGGTCCCTACTGTATACAGATCTAGTCCCTACTGTATACAGATCTAGTCCCTACTGTATCTGATCAGAAACAACAGGAGGGACTGAGGCCCGGGTCTGTCCTCTACTGACCTGTACTACACTGTCCTGACCTGTACTACACTGTCCTGACCTGTCCTGTACTACACTGTCCTGACCTGTCCTGTACTACACTGTCCTGACCTGTCCTGTACTACACTGTCCTGACCTGTCATGTACTACACTGTCCTGACCTGTCCTGGACTAGACTGTCCTGTCCTATAATGTCCTATCCTGTCCCATAGTCCTGTCCTGTCCTGTCTGTAGGTCTCCCTCAGCATCAGCATCAGAAACCACCTGATCTACCCCAGCGCTCCCCCCCTAACCCCCCCCCCCCTCTGGTGACTGGGCCCTGGGGAGGGAGAGGGAGCCAGGATGTGACACGACGCCAGGTGCCACCGGCTGTCACAGGTCGTCGTCGTAGTTACGGGACATGAGAGAGAAGACGTGACGGTGCGTCACGCTGGCAGCCCAGGTGAACACATATGGGGGGTGAAATGTGCCATTTCTTACCGCACGGAGCGAACTGAGCTGCATACGGAGCTGACAAACGTACGTGTTTACGTGAGTGAAATCCATTCGACTCCCATTGTATTTGATAGGAGGACTGACGTGACTCACGACATTTTGTCCTAGCGACGGCGGCGGCCTGAAGTAAGTCAGCAATGTGTGCATTGGTCGCGGCATTCGCGTGGCTCACGTTAGCTCACGTAATTATGGCCCGTGTGGATTTGCTAACTGAGAAGACAAACCTGACGAACGTCGCTACTTGCCCACGCGTGGTATTGTGAACGTAGCTAACGTCGCTACTTGTCCACGAGTGGTATTGAGGAACGTCGCCGTCACCATCATTAGGTTACTTAAGCTGCTAGTTCTCTTGTTAGCTCTGATATGGCTAGCCAACCTCTGTCCAGTGAGATCAGTGATATGACAACTTAACGTTAGATTATTGAGCCTAAATAATAGCAGGCTACTATCAGATAACCTGGTTAATATATGTTATTATTCCTACTATTGTGCTTACTGTGTGTTGCTGACAAGATAAATTATGTTATATTATTATTGCCACCGTCATTTGGCTTAGCTTATGTTGTCCAGCCACGCCAAGTGCTGTGATAGTAGCTAACTCACTGGTGTTACATTTATTTACATTGTCCCTGCATCCTGTCTAATATGTCTCCATCTGTGTTATGCACCATGGGCCGAAAGAAAATTCGTAGTATATTGTGAAGTAGGGTCATTGGCAAAATAAATGTTTTTTGATCCTGATAGCCCAGTAGGCTTTCTGTCAGCCTCTTATGTCATAACCTGGCTCATAGGGAATAATATGGTAGAAAAGTCTTTGATTCAAGTTAAGAATCAGATTTTTTTTAACTAAAGAGTAACCTATACAAAATAAACAATAAGTAAAAATATCAAAAATGCCGCCACAAAACCAAAGGCCAAAAAGTGTATTGTTTAATATGACGTCAACCATAGGGCTGTCAGGTCAGGAATTATCCTGAGCTTCAAATTGATAGATTTCAACCGCGGCCTGCGTTTTACGCTGTTTTTTTTATTATTTCGTTTTACACTACATTTTATCTATATCCTATGTGTGTAGCCTAGTTGTGGCCTATATTATTCGTTTTTATGTAACGAAATACATTAAATAACTGATGGTGCAGGAATGCAATGGTGCGCGCAGCACACAAACAGGCAAATCATTCGACATAGTAAAATAATAACAACAACAATAACAATTAGGCTACAGATATAAAGGGACCTAAAGGGCAAAGGCAATGTTTTCTGTGCACTAAAGTAAGCTTAGGCTAGGCCTAACACGTTATACATACTGTATATACCAGAAGTTTAGTGTCGTGCATTTATTAATCGGATAGCCTTTGTCTATAGGCGTATTTGACAGTCCTGGAAAAGGCCCTGATAGCCTACCAAAATGAAAAGAAAATCATTAGTGGCCGCTGTTGTCTGTATTTTGTTATTGTATTTTGTGGCCTGTGTGTAGTTGTAGCCATACTTATTATTCCTACAATGAAGTAGGCTACACCACCAAACGCAAAACGCAAACGAGTCTGCTGCACGAGAGCTGCATTCTTTGGTAGCCAGAAAGCGCGTCAGCAACCTGAAGCAGAGGAGCATCGAGTCATTTTTCGTTCCCAGTTAATGGACTTCAGGAACACAGACATGTTGTGAGCATGTAGATTAGCCTAGACCTACTGTATTTGTTAAATAATAGCCTACAGCCTAGGCCACGTTAGCCTACATCTGTTGTTTTAAAGACTTTCTTTTAGGCTACAATAGCCTAAGACACGACAACTTGTCTGTCATTTCATTTATTTATTTATTGATTATCATTTGCTCTAATCTTTCTAATGTTGGGTTGTTTTTAGGCTATACAATGTTGTTCTGCGAATACAGTAGCCTATCGATGCAGCGTAAGCCTCATTTGAGAATAAAGTACTGTAAAGTACTGTATTTGATCAAAGCAAGCACTCAAGTGGAAATTCGGTTATTTTATTATAGGCTACTGTAGGTCTATTATAGGCTAGGCTATATGAGTTTAGTTGGCTATTTGATTGCAATTTTGATGCATTTTCACAAGTAATTAAGGGTATTTATTGGTCTATTATGAGTCTATATGAAACAAATATACCACTTATTGAATTTGGTGCATTTTAACATATATTCCAGTCATCCGGACATTTCAGAGATACGATCGACCTGCGGTCCCGTTGGGTTCGGATGAGTGGGGTCCTACTGTAGCACAAGTGCTCACGTAGCGACGTTAGCTACGTACGCGAATAGCACACGTGCTCAAGTAGCGACGTTAGCTACGTACGCGAATAGCACATGTGCTCAAGTACCCCCGGCCCTGACGAGCGTTTGCTGGGTTAGCTACGTTAGTGAATAGCACACGTGGTCACGTGGGGACGTTCGTCACGTGTGTCTGCTCAGTTAGCAAATAAGTGGCACTTTCCACCCCCCATAAACACACACACACGCACACGCACAAACACACACATACACACAAAGACACACAAACACATGCACACATACACACATAAACACACACACAAACACACACAAACGCACACACACAAACACACACGCACAAACGCACACACACACACGTGCACACACACACACACACACACACACACACACACACAGAAACAGTTCTAGAGAAAAATAGAGAGTTGAACGCTGTGTTTGCACCAGTATAGCAACAGACACCGTAGACTGAAGGGCTTTTTCATCACCACAGTCAGCCTGCTGCCTGAAACAACATAGCCCGATGTTCTGCACTCGCTCAACCACAAAAACACGTGTGCACACACACACATACACACACACACACACACACACACACACACACACACACACACACACACACACGCACACACACACACAATCTCGGTAATGCCCACCTAACCCTCAGCCTTTCAAAGATAGCATGAGGGGATATCAATGATCCCCTCTCTCTCACACACACACACATACACACACTCCCCCATGAAGATATCCGGGGGAATGAGATAGGGAGGATGTCAGCGCTGCCCTCTGTGTCAGAGAAGACAATCTGCCTTCAAGCTGCACCGACGGACGTACACAGGAGGAGAGAGAGATTAGCGTGCTAACGCTACCTAGCCTGCTACAACTCTACTGACTGATGTACCCAGGAGAAGAGATACAGTAGATTAGCCTGCTAACGCTACCTAGCCTGCTACAACTCTACTGACTGATGTACCCAGGAGAAGAGATAGATTAGCCTGCTAACGCTACCTAGCCTGCTACAACTCTACTGACTGATGTACCCAGGAGAGATAGATTAGCCTGCTAACGCTACCTAGCCTGCTACAACTCTACTGACTGATGTACCCAGGAGAAGAGATAGATTAGCCTGCTAACGCTAACTAGCCTGCTACAACTCTACTGACTGATGTATACAAGGGGAGAGATAGATTAGCCTGCCACCTGCACTACACACAGGAGGAGGTAACCTAGCCTGCTACCGCTAGATAGTCTGCTACAGCCCTGCTGACTGATGTACCTAGGAGCAGAGATGACCTAGCCTGCTTCAACTCTACTGACTGACAACGTAGACAGAAAGAGAGATAGCCTAGCGGTAGCTGTACTGAATGACACTGGAGAGATAACCTAGCCTGCTACCTGCAGTAAAGCTCTACTGACTGACCTACACAGGAGGAGAGATAGCGTACAGTAGCCTGCTACCGCTACCTAGCCTGCTACCTAGCCTGCTACAGCCCTACAGACTGGCGTACGCAGGAGGAGAGATAGCGTTAGCCTAGCCTGCTAGCGCTACAGCCTACAGCCCATCACCACAGCCCGCCTAAACAGCTAGCCTCCATCTCCAGCCCTGTGCCTATCGGAGCAGAGCCGGTTACTGGAGGCTGCCAGCATCACTCCGGCGGTGGACGGCGGGGGGTCCCGGAAGTCGAACGTCCTCTCCGACGGCACACACACACACACACACACACATGCATCAGATGGCGTCAGACAGGAAGCAGCTCTGCTGAGCTTGTCTGCCGACCAGCCGTATGACAACAGATGGTCGGTGGGGCGTGGGCCGCTTCACACTGGGAAGGACGGCATGTGGAGTGTGTGTGTGGTGTGTGTGCTTGTGAGTGTGCGTGTGTGTTTGTGAGTCAGTGTGTGTGTGCGCACGTGCGCGTGTGTTTGTGAGTGTGCGTGTGTATGATTGTGAGTCTGTGTGTGTGTGTATGTGTGTGTGTATGGTTGTGAGTCTGTGTGTGTGTGTATGTTTGTGAGTGTGTGTTTGTGAGTGTGTGTGTGTGTGCATATTTTTAACACTGCGTGTGCATGTAATACATTTTGCGACTGCCTTTTTTGCATATTTGAACGCGAAAGGAAGAGTAACAGATTTAATACCATCTCTGGACCGTGACACATCGTCTCATCTCTCTCTCCCAGCAGCTAGAACGTTCCATCAACATCTTTTTTTGTTGACGTTTTCACTATGAGTCTGGGCTTTCACCCGCCCAGAGCAATTTGAGCTTTCCCAGAAAATGGGGCACCAATCAGGAGACTGCATTTTAACTGCTGCTCCGCCCCCAGTCCGTGATTGGTTCCTGTAGATGATGACACGAAATACAGGAGAACGTTAGTAGTAGAAGAGTTCTAGCCGCTCCTGAAGCAACGAGCATTAACGTTAATATTAGTAGAATAAACACAGCCATACTGTAAGTGCTGCTATTACAGAAATATACTTAATAACAACAGTTAAAGAAGAACAGTATGCACTAGCTTCCCAGCAGAAAAGACGTTTTCGCTGTTCTTCCGACTGGATTTGTCAAAAGTTTGATCGATGTTTCGTTACAGTGATTGGCTGAAGGAGTTTGTCTGTCAAGGCCACCGTAGCGAGTCGGGGACGAGATGAATGGCGTGCAAGGTGAAGCCCCGCCCCCGCCCACTGGCTCTATCAGCCGTGTGATTACGGCTGCTTCAACGACCTCTGAGAAGGATGTCACACACACACACGCACACGCACACACCGTACACCAACACACACATACACAGGCACACACAGACACACAGGCACACAAGACACTTTGGCACACACACACACACACACATACACACGCACACACAGGCACACACCGTACACCAACACACACACACACACCCCTCGAGCGCCAGCTCCAGAGTGATTCATGGCGGTGGTGTGTGAGCAGTGAGGCTGCGTGGTGTTAGATATCTCAATTTATGTACAGTGTCTCTGGGCTGCTCGGCCAATCACAGAGCTCCCCACTCAATCTGATCTCCCCGCTGTCCTTGAGGCTGATCCACAGCGTGGGACCGAGGCCCGAATCAATCACTCCTCTCCTCTCTGCTAGCCTGGCGCTGAACACTGCACTGTTCCACCAACCTACACTACCTCAACACTGCAGGGAGGAGGAGGAGGAGAGGAGGAGGAGTAGGAGAGGAGGAAGAGGAGAGGAGGAAGAGGAGGAGGAGAGAGGAGAGAGGAGGAGAAGAGGAGGAGGAGGAGGAGGAGAGAGGAGAAGGAAGAGAGGAGAAGAGGAGGAGGAGAGAGGAGGAGAATAGGAGGAGGAGAGAGGAGGAGGAGAGAGGAGGAGAAGGAAGAGAAGAGGAGGAGGGAGAGGAGAGAAGGAGGAGGAGAGGAGGAGGAGGAAGTGAGCGGTGATTGTCTGAAGTGCTGCTCTCGTCCTGTGTGGGCGTGGCCTGTATCAAACAGCCTGCTGCTTCCCACGCCTGCTACTGCTGCAGGGTGCCCTGATGGGAAAAGGCGGGGGGGTAGGGGGGGCAGGGAGGGCGGGTGTCCACGCCCAGATGGCGGCGTCCGGATGATCGCACCTCACCTGGGCTCCGTGGCTCAAACCCACCGCTATGAACACCTGTTCCATTGGCTGGCGTGAAACATATACTGTAATACGTCATCACGCCCCTGAGGTCTGAGCTAACGACCCCCCTCCCACACTGCCCTGCCCCGCCCCGCCCCCCCTGAAGCCGTATCCGTAGTGGCGCCGGCGGCGGTGGGCGGGGCCGTGTGTCTCACGGCAGTTTGCAGCGCTTCAAGCAGGACGCCTTGGAGGCTGAGCTCCGCCCACAACATGGCTGCTGCGCTCCGTGGGGGAACATGTGTTCCTGTGACACGAGCAGCTGTCACTGTCACCACCCCCCGATGCTCCGCCCTGCGTGTGTGTGTGTGTGTGTGTGTGCGCATGTGTGTGCGTATGTGTGTGCGTGTGTGTGCGTGTGTGTGTGTGTGACAGGGCAGAGCGCTTGCGTCACAGAGCTGTGGCTGAATGCCAGGACACCGTATGGTGCTCCTCTATCCCTGGCACTGAACACACACACAGTGAACACACACACACACACACACACTGAACATACACACTGAACATATATATACCCACACACACGCACTGAACACACGCACAATGACACACACTGAACACACACACACATACACACACACACACTCACACACACGCCGTACGGATCAATAATATCCCGGGCCTGACGTCGATGCAGCGGCCCACCTCCGTGGACAGACGCTCAGTCAAGACGTTTTAACGAGGCAATTAAGGACGCGTCTTCATCAGGACCGGCGGTAACGAGGCACTTAAGGACGCGTCTTCATCAGGACCGGCGCTACAGATGATCTATTCACACACAGGACCGCTTCCAGAACCATAAACCTCAGACCGCTGACCCTCCGGAACTCTCTATGAGCTGAACTACATGTTTGACTAACCCCTTTCACCTCTAACATGGGTTTGTGAGAGAGAGAGAGAGAGAGAGAGAGAGAGAGACGGAGGGAGAGAGGGAGAGGGAGAGGGAGAGGGAGAGGGAGAGAGAGATGGAGAGGGAGAGAGACAGAGAGGGAGAGAGGGAGAGAGAGAGAGAGAGAGAGAGGGAGAGAGACAGAGAGGAAGAGAGAGGGAGAGAGACAGAGAGGGGGAGAGCGAGAGAGAGGAAGAGAGACAGAGAGGGAGAGAGAGGAAGAGAGAGGGAGAGAGGGAGAGAGGCAGAGAGTGGAAGAGAGAGGAAGAGAGGGAGAGAGACAGAGAGGGAGAGAGAGGAAGAGAGAGGGAGAGAGGGAGAGAGACAGAGAGGGGGAGAGAGAGAGAGAGGAAGAGAGAGAGGGAGAGGGAGAGAAGGAGGGAGAGAGAGATGGAGAGGGAGAGGGAGAGAGGGAGAGAGAGAGAGAGGGAGAGAGACAGAGAGGAAGAGAGAGGGAGAGAGACAGAGAGGGGGAGAGCAAGAGAGAGGAAGAGGAGAGGGAGAGAGACAGAGAGGGAGAGAGAGAGGAAGAGAGAGGGAGAGAGGGAGAGAGGCAGAGAGTGGAAGAGAGAGGAAGAGAGGGAGAGAGACAGAGAGGGAGAGAGAGGAAGAGAGAGGGAGAGAGACAGAGAGGGGGAGAGAGAGAGAGAGGAAGAGAGAGAGAGAGAGAGAGAGAGAGAGAGAGAGAGAGAGAAAAGACTGTAGAGGAGAGCCAGTCTCTGGCTGATGAGACACTCCTCTCCTCTCTTCTATCTGCTCGTTTTCTCTCTCTCTCATTCATCTGTCTCTCATCACATAAACCACCTCTCTCTCTCTCTCTCTCGTCTCTCTCTCTCTCTCTCTCTCTTTCAGGGGGCTGGTCAGGGGGGGGAGGAGGGAGGGAGAGAGGGAGAGAGGGGTAGGAGGGAGGGAGGGAGGGAGGGAGGAGGGAGTAGGAGGAGGAGGAGGAGGGAGGCTACGTGTTGCCAGTCAGTCTGCTGGGGTCTGGTCAGAGACGGACCCTGCATGATAACGACCCCAACCTGCTGCCTCAGCACTATCTGAGATACCAGAGGGGGGGAGGAGAGG
>NC_140247.1:15686778-15710243 GCF_949987555.1 Borostomias antarcticus | reverse complement strand
GTTGGGATTCGGTCTTGGTCCTGCTGTGTTCCCTCCATGCCTGTCTCCCTCTGGTTCTCATATCCCCCGTCTCCCTCTAGTCTCTCTCCCCCCTCTCCCCCCAGTCCAGGAGGGGGGGGGCTGTGGCCGTGGTCTGACCGCACACATCTCTCCATGGTACCATTTCCTGGAAGCCCACCATCTTAAACCCAGAATATCCCTCCACCAGTGCTGCTGAGTGACAGGTCTGGAAGAGAGACCCCTCGCTCTCTCATCTCCCCTCACAGCGGGAGACCACTCCTCTACTCTGCTCCACCAACCCTCTCTCTCTCTCCTCTCTCTCTCTCCTCTCTCCCCCTCTCTCTCTCTCTCTCTCTCTCCCCCCTCTCTCTCCTCTCTCTCTCTCTCCTCCCTGCTCTTCGCTTGTGAGTGGACCGGCCTATTTCCTGGAGCGCTACTGTGTAATTAATGACCCCGTGACCGCCGCCGCCAAACCCACCGAAACAGCCACCTCGCACGCTGACGGCGTCCAGCAGACACAGGGACCGGGGGTCATGACCTATGAACTAGTACCGTTGGCACGGCGACGGAGCAGAGGGAGTGGGAAGGGAGGGGGGGGGGGGGGGGGGGGGCGGGACGCGAGGGTGAATACTGACGAGATCACGAAGCTGACGCTGAGGTCCTCACGACCATGCGCTCTCTCCATCACTCACACACACACACTCTCACACACACACTCTCACACATTCACACACACACTCTCTCACACACTCACTCTGTCTCTCCTCACAACGCACTCTCTCGATCACTCATACACACAAACACAAAAAACACACACTGTCTCTCCTCACAACGCACTTTCTTGGTCACTCAGAGAGAGAGAGAGAGAGAGAGAGAGAGAGAGTCTTCCCTAAAACCTGTGCAGTCTCCTAAGCCCCGCCCCCCAGCCCTGACAGTCTCCTAAACCCCGCCCCCAGCGCTGACAGTCTCCTAAACCCCGCCCCCAGCGCTGACAGTCTCCTAAGCCCCATCCCCAGCCCTGAGTCTCCTAAGCCCCGCCCCCAGCCCTGACAATCTCCTAAGCCCCGCCCCCAGCCCTGACAGTCTCCTAAGCCCCGCCCCCAGCGCTGACAGTGACAGAGCAGATGTGAGGCGGATGTTCCTGCTCCTTGGCGCTGACCCCCCCTCCCAACCCTTACCTGCCCTTCCTCCGCTCTCCCTCTCCTCCCCCCCTGGACTTTGGGAGCCCGGGGGGGGTTGACAGGACTGAGGTACAGGACGAAAAACAATAAACCAACCTGAAACATGAGAATACCTGGAGACAGAACTCATATATAATCTTCTGGCAGAAGCTGCAGTCAAAAGGTTTGGGGACATTTTTTGAGGGAGGTAGAACTGTTATCCAGAAGCCAGGTCTGTTTTTAAGTAGTGCTTTGCTCCATGTGGCATTTGAATTCTGTGTGTGTGTGTGTGTGTGTGGGGGGGGGGGGGGGGTGGGTTCCACACCTGAGACCAAAAAACCTCACAGGCGATCGCTGCTCCAACAGGTACCCAGACACAAGCCAATCACAACAGCCCCCTGCCTTCACAAGCCAATCACAACAGCCCCCTGCCTTCCCAAGCCAATCACAACAGCCCAAGCCAAGCTTCTCTTCGGAGAGGCAAAATTGTTTTCAGTCACACAGGGCCTTAGGTGAGGATGTAATTCTCTGCAAATGCACGCACATGCACAAACACACACACACACACACACACACACACACACACACACACAGACACACACACACACACACACACACACAAATTATTACTGCCTGCTCTGTCCCGTGATCTCCCAGCCAGCCGGCTTGTCTGCAGAGAGCTGAAGGCCAGAGACACGACCGTCTGGACCGGCTCCCCCTGCCCTGTCCATCCGTCTGGACCGGCTCCACCTGCCCTGTCCATCCGTCTGGACCGGCTCCCCCTGCCCTGTCCATCCGTCTGGACCGGCTCCACCTGCCCTGTCCATCCGTCTGGACCGGCTCCACCTGCCCTGTCCATCCGTCTGGACCGGCTCCACCTGCCCTGTCCATCCGTCTGGACCAGCTCACCTGCCCTGTCCACCCCACCCCTCCCCGCCCCGCCCCACCCCACCCGGCTGTTATAGCTGGCCAACCCGCTAGCCAGTCAAAACCCTCCCAGCCAATCAGCCGGGTCGAGGTCCGGCGCTTCGGAAGCACACTGGAGAACATCTGTTCTCAGGCTGACCCTGGCTGAGGACAGCAACAGCTACCGAGGAACCGGCCAATCACAAACGTTCACAGAGAGAAAGGGGGGGGGGGGTGACAGTAATCCCGCAGTGAGAGTTCACCTCAGATCGTTCCAGAGTGTTTTATAAAAATAAAAATAAACATTCTGAGGGGGGTCTTCTTTGGCACGAATCAGCAGTCGTGTAGTTAAGAAGATAAGGTTTTAGCGGGGAGTAATCTACTGTTCCCTAATCCCAAACACACTCCCCTCCGTCTGTGTTATCGGGCTGTATGAGGACGAGCGGTTCTGCTCCAGGTCCCTCTGGGCCGGTCCAGCGCGGCCTGCTGGGAACCGTGGTCTTTATCAGACTACAGGAACGGAGCTCTGCTTATGCTAATCTGCTACACGGAACCACAGGCCGAGCGAGTAGTGAGGTGATGTAACACTACAACAACACAATAATAACACAATAACACAATAATAACACAATAATAACACAATAACACAACACTACAATAACACAATAACATAATAATAACACAATAACACAACACTACAATAACACAGCGCCTCCGTACAAGCAACAGCACACAGAGGTTCTCTCTCTCAATCTCTCTCTCCCTCAATCTCTCTCTCCCTCAATCTCTCTCTCCCTCGTTCTCTCTCCCTCAATCTCTCTCTCCCTCAATCTCTCTCTCCCTCAATCTCTCTCTCCCTCAATCTCTCTCTCCCTCTGTAGTGGTTTCAAACCTATACGAACCACTGCCCAAGCAGGTAGGGAGTTTGACGCACACTTCCAGGTCACGGTATAACAAAAACTGATTTACATACAAAACAACAAGATAAACTCACCTTAGATTCAAAAATCCTTTTGTCTCTGTGTTTGTGCTGTGTTTGTGTGTGTGTTTGTGGTCAAAAAACCTTTCCCCTACTCAGGTCTGCCTGGACTCCTTCCTGGTGGTAGGCCTACAGTAACTTCCTGCCATCTATACATTAGCCACTCTACAAATGAATGGACACTAGAGGGGGTGCATTGTACCACATCACATTCTTCTCAAATAACCCAAATACCCAAATAATCAGATAAATACCATCAATAAATAATATCAACTCGAAACCATGAAATAATATCAATTTGGCTCCTACACCCTCGTTCTCTCTCTCCCTCGTTCTCTCTCTCCCTCAATCTCTCTCTCAATCTCTCTCTCCCTCGATCTCTCTGCCTCGATCTCTCTCTCCCTCGATCTCTCAATCTCTCTCCCTCAATCTCTCTCTCCCTCAATCTCTCTCCCTCAATCTCTCTCTCCCTCGATCTCTCTCCCTCGATCTCTCTCCCTCGATCTCTCTCTCCCTCGATCTCTCTCTCCCTCGATCTCTCTCTCCCTCGACCTCTCTCTCCCTCGACCTCTCTCTCCCTCGACCTCTCTCTCCCTCAATCTCTCTCTCCCTCAATCTCTCTCTCCCTCGATCTCTCTCTCCCTCGATCTCTCTCTCCCTCGATCTCTCTCCCTCAATCTCTCTCTCCCTCGATCTCTCTCTCTCTCAATCTCTCTCTCCCTCAATCTCTCTCTCCCTAGATCTCTCTCTCCCTAGATCTCTCTCTCCCTCAATCTCTCTCCCTCGATCTCTCTCTCCCTCAATCTCTGTCCCTCAATCTCTCTCTCCCTCAATGTCTCTCTCTTAATCTCTCTCCCTCGTTCTCTCTCTCTCTCAATCTCTCTCTCTCAATCTCTCTCTCCCTCGTTCTCTCTCTCCCTCGTTCTCTCTCTCCCTCATTCTCTCTCTCCCTCAATCTCTCTCATATTCTCCCTCTATCAGCTCTAGTAACAACAACAAGCTAAAAATCCAATCACACAGCGCTATCAACGCAGCACAAAGACGACATGCGCGTCACAACACACGGGCAGAGCTGAGCAGAGCAAACCCAGGCAGGGCAAGACTGCTTCTATTGTTGTTCTGTGGTTCGGTCTCAGCCAATAGATACCCCTGCCTGGGGGTATGAGGGGAGAGGAGAGGAGAGGAGGGGGAGGGAGGGAGAGAGGAGAGGAGAGGGGGGAAGATAGGAGAGGAGGGGAGGGAGAGAGGAGAGGAGAGGAGGGGAAGGGAGAGAGGAGAGGAGTGGAGAGGAGGGGAGAGGAGGGAGAGAGGAGAAGAGGGGAGAGATGGGGAGAGAGAGGAGAGATGGGGAGAGGAGGGAGAGGGAGAGAGGAGAGGAGGGGAGAGATGGGGAGAAGAGGAGAGGAGGGAGAGAGGAGAGGAGGGGAGAGGAGAGATGGGGAGAGGAGGGAGAGGGACAGAGGAGAGGAGGGGAGAGATGGGGAGAAGAGGAGAGGAGTGAGAGAGGAGAGGAGGGGAGAGGAGAGATGGGGAGAGGAGGAGAGGAGGTAGAGGGAGAGAGGAGAGGAGAGGAGGGGAAGGGAGAGAGGAGAGGAGGGGCGAGGAAAGGAGAGGAGAAGAGGAGTGGAAGCAGCAGGGGAAATGAGGGGAGGCAGAGTTTTCAGTCCTGGTCGTAGCCATGCTTCCTGTGTTTGGTTTGAGAAGGAGCTCTGGGAACAATCACAGCGTGCAGGGATTTGAGCCTGTGTGTGTGTGCGCGCAGGCGTGCGTGTGTGTGTGTACATTTGGGTGTAATAATCATGAAGGGGAGGCCTCATTCTGGGGATAAACACCCATACGATCAAGTCCGTAGTGGGCGTGGTTTCCAGGTGGCTTATGGTAGCTGAGCGTAGCAGAGGGGCGTGGCTCTGACGTGACTCTGACGCGCCGTGTACTTCCTGTACCAAACAGGAAGGTCTTCCCTCCTGTCTCCCACCTGGGCTGCGTTCCGAATCGCATACTTCTACTTCTTACTACCAGTACCTACTACAGCTGCCCTTAGAAAGTACGTACTTTGCAAGCAGTAGGCATCCAATTGGGACATACTACCTTGTCATAACATTGCGCCTTGAAATTTGCCCACATCCGTCGCTGTCCATAATGCGACATTCGTCTACAGCTGTCACGACTCGCACATGTGACGCATAGTTCCGCTGCGCACAGGATTGTGGGTCCGAATAGCCAGAAAAGCCTGCTGGCTTGCATACTGCAAAATACGACTGGATGTAGTAGGACATCCTGGTATTTTTGCCATACTGCATGTGGCATACTATATATTGGGACATACTACAGTACATCCTGTTTTGGCATACTATATAGTAGGGTAGTATGGGATTCGGAACACAGCCTTGGTCTCGCGCTGACAGGAAGTGCTCATAGACATGTAGACGACCGTGTTCTGCGTCACTCAGGCTCCACTAAAATTAGCTCTACTTTAGGGTACAGCTACTGGGGATCCTTCTAAATAAACAAATAAACAAATAAACCCAGACTACATGACAAGAGTAGAGGCCACCAGCCATGTCACAGTCAGCGCTGAGAGTCACCTCAGGTCACATCAATGTAACAAGACGAGCCTGTCTGTGTGTGTGTGTGTGTGTGTGTGTGTGACCTGTTAAGTACATAACGGCGAGCCCGAGGAGGATGCCAGCGTTGTCTGACAGCAGTCCTGACATCCTCCTTCCTGCTAAATAGTTGACACCTGTCAGGCCCCATCATGCTTTGCTACGGCTTAACGACAGCGACACATCCGCCACCGCCCCCGCCACCTCTCAATGACACTAGTGGTCACATGACCCGTCTGTAACCGCAACACAGCAGTTAGCAGCCTGTCAGGTTAACCGGTCTAATATTTTAGCAGGGCTGTATGGAGGACAACATGCTAGCAGGCTCACTAGCAGTGCTAACATGCTAGCAGGTTCACTAGCAGGGCTAACATGCCCGCAAGCTAACTGCCAGCGGCACGCTAACAATAGCTGACGAGCAGGATAGCTGAGGAGGAGCTACAGCAGAGTGTTCCGGGCGTGGCGTAGCCTACAGCAGGACTGAACAATTTACATTCCTGCTACAAGCCCAGCGACATCTTTAACCGCGCGAGGCGGTCTTGTCAAAATATCTTGATGCTGACATAGAGGGATGGGATATTTCCAGGTTTAGCTCACTCTGCCAATCGGGCCGGGGCTTCTCTGACCTTAATTGTCTCCCAGCGTAAACGAGGAGAGCAGACAGCAAAGCAGACAGCACCGCCGTTCTGTAGCGAAGCTGTGTCTGATCGATGAGACAGCAGGCCAAACGCGCGTGTGTGAGTGCGTGTGTGTGTGCGTGTGTGAGTGCGCGTGTGTGTGAGAGAGAGATAAAGAGAGAAGGTATGAGAAAAAGAGAATGTGTGTGCGTGTGTGTGCGTGTGTATATATATATATAGAAATGAATGCGCTTGCGAGAGAGACATAAAGAGAGAGAGAGGGTATGAGAGAAAAAGAGTGTGTGTGTGTGTGTGTGTGGTAATGCCAGTGTGGTGGGTGGTGACAGCGGGGCCAGCCCAATGGGTTCTGATTGGCCAGTTCTGGACCACTGGGATCACCGTGGGAACACTATGGTAAAAATGGTGTTCCATGAAGGATGGCTTTCACTGAGGAGATCTCTCCTGTCACCCCTATCACTCACTCACACACACACACACACGCACACGCACACTCGCACACACGCACGCACACACACACACACACACGCACACACACTTTCCTCCACCATCTGTGATGCTGGGAAATTGATCTGTGCTTGTGTTGAAGTCATCTTTACATCATTCTTTTTTTAGTGGGTCCGTCTGAGTCTGGAACAGCATCTGTCCCTAATACTGTTTTACTAGTACTGAGGCTGTGTGTGTGTGTGTGTGTGTGTGTGTGTGTGTGTGTGTGTGTGTGTGTGTGTGTGTGTGTGTGTGTGTGTGTGTTGGTGTGCATGCGTGAGTGTGTGCGCGTGTGTTTGTGTGAGTGTGTGTGTGTGTGCGTGTCAATGTGTGTGTGTATTTATGTGTGCGTGTGTGCGCGTCGGTATTTATGTGTGTGTGTGTGTGTGTGTGTGTGTGTGTGTGTGTGTGCATTTATGTGCGTGTTTGTGTGCCAGGCTATGGTGTGTTATTACAGTAGTGTATGCCAGTACGTAGGTGGGCATGGTGTGTTTATAACAAGCTTACAGTGGGAAGCAAGATGAGTCAAACCAGCAGAACCTCAACCTGTCACCCTGGGGTAGAATATAAACCAGCCACCCTGGGGTAGAACCTCAACCAGCCACCCTGAGGTAGAACCTCAACCAGTCACCCTGGGGTAGAACCTCAACCAGTCACCCTGGGGTAGAACATCAACCAGCCACGCTGGGGTAGAACCTCAACCAGCAACCCTGGGGTAGAACATCAACCAGCCACCCTGGGGCAGAACATCACCCAGAACCTGGGGTAGAACCTCAACCAGCCACCCTGGGGCAGAACAACCAGCCACCCTGGGGCAGAACATCACCCAGAACCTGGGGTAGAACATCAACTAGCCAAACCTGGGGCAGAACCTCAAGCAGTCACCCTGGGGTAGAACCTTAACCAGCGAGGCGAGGCGATTCCAGGAGACGATGACGAGCGTCTTCACATTCTGACTCTAATTAATGCATCACTTAGCGACGGTGCATGGTTGCATAGCAACAGTGCTACAAGGCTGGTAGAAAATGGAGGAGAGACACTAGGTACCCTGTAAATGAAGGTGGGCGGACGTGTGTGTGCGCGTGTGTGCGTGCATGTGTGTGCGTGTGTGTGTGCATGTGTGAGTGTGTGTGTGAGCGTGTATGTGTGTTTGTATATTAGTGTGTGTGTGTGTGTGTGTGTGTGTGTGTGTGTGTGTGTGTGTGTGTGTGTGTGCGTGTGTGTGTGCGTGTGGGTGCATAACTCAGACAGGTTTGTTCAGTAAGAGTAAACATACCCAGATGTGAAATGAATTTTTTCATTAGTGGATATGAATAATAGTGAATAATAGTGTTATCTTATGGGGCCATGCTGTGTATGCAGCTTATTTAAAAACACAAACAATGTTTGATTCTGGGCCTGACCCCTGACCCCTGCCCAAAACAATCGTTTACACATAATTAATGAAGAGTGGACACTTTTTAATGGAGTCTTATCCCCCTGTCTAAGTGTGTGTGTGTGTGTGTGTTCTCTCTTTCCCATCCTCTCTTTGTCCCCCTCTCTGTGCGTCTAATCCCAAGCAGCTGTAGTGTGTGTGTGTGTGTGTGTGTGTGTGTGTTGAGCAGCTGTACTGTGTGTGTGTGTGTGTGTGTGTGTGTGTGTGTGTAGGTCTTTCCAGGGGAGTCTCTCCTCCAACACACTCCTGCTGTCTGCTTTACATGACAAAGGCTGCAAAATCAACCTTGGGATTATGAAAAGGAGGACGCTGTTTGACTGGGCCTGTCTGTCTGGGTGTGTGTGTGTGTGTGTGTGTGTATGTGTGTGTGTGTGTGTGTGTGTGTGTGTGTGTGTGTGTGTGTGCGTGTGTGAGTGAGTGAGCGAGTGAGCGAGAGAAAGAGACATTTTGAGAGAAACAGAGAATGAGAAGGACAGAGAGAGAAAGGGCCTAACAACTAGAGAGAGAGAGAGAGAGGGAGAGAGTGAGACAGAGAGAGGGGGAGAGAGAGAGGAGAGAGAGACAGAATGAGAGGTGTGTATAGTGAAATGGCTCGATGAGAGATTCAGCAGTACCAGCTGTTCCAGCCAATCTGTTTAACACTCCCACACACATTCACAGGACATGCCCACACACACACTCACCCACACGCACACACGCACACACACACGCACACACCCACGCACACACACCAGCAGGTTCGCCCACCACGTGCACGTCCAGGAAACCAGAGCGTGAACAGTAGCGAGCGCACATCAAAGCACGCCACGGAGAAAGGGGGGCGGGGCTTATTCAGAAAGACCAACACACACCAGCCCCCCCCTCCCCCAATCCAATGTCGGATTAGAACACACATACACACACACACACAAACACACACCACTTCCTGGAGGATATCCTTTCCTTGTGTGTGTGTGTGTGTGTGTGTACAGTGTGTGTACAGTACTCTACTGTACTGCGTGTCAATGGGGTTGAATAACCGGTATGGAGTTAGAAGCCTGGCCTGAAGTGCTCATTCATTCATTCATTCATTCATTCATTCATTCATTCATTCATTCATTCATTCATTCATTCATTCATTCATACTATAGTCCAAACGGATGGAGAGAGAGGAAGCAGGGAAGGTGTATAGAAAAATAAACCAGGACCCACTTGACCCAGTGTTCCGTAGCGCCCGTAGCGCTCGTAGCGGTTGTAGCCTCGTAGCACTCATAGCCTCGTAGCACTCATAGCCTCGTAGCGTTCGTAGCCTCGTAGCGCTCGTAGCACTCGTAGCCTCATAGCGCTCGTAGCCCTCGTAGCACTCGTATAGCCTCGTAGCACTCGTATAGCCTCGTAGCGCTCATAGCCTCGTAGCGCTCATAGCCTCGTAGCGCTCATAGACTCGTAGCGCTCATAGCCTCATAGTGCTCATAGCTCGTAGTGCTCGTAACCTCATAGCCTCGTAACCTCATAGCCTCATAGCGCTCGTAGCGCTCGTAACCTCATAGCGCACGTAGCTCATAGCGCTCGTAGCACAGCCGTGACCCGGACAACACGGCCGCTCACAGCTGGACCAGAGCCCACAAATGACATCCTGTCCACATTCTCAGCTAGACCTTCTCAGGCAGAAATCTGTTCCCGTTCTGTTTTCGGATGTCTTCTGGTATTGCTGTGCGACATGTTTTCAACAAGTTAAACCACGTTAACGGTGCTGCCTTCTTGGCCAGGTCAGTACAGTAAAAGAGATTTATATCGCAATGTTTTTATCTGGTTAAATGAAGGTTAAATAAAATATAGGCTGGATATGCCCTCGAGGGCTGTGTGTGTCTGGTGTGTCTGGTGTGTGTGTGTGTGTGTGTGTGTGTGTGTGTGTGTGTGTGTGTGTGTGTGTGTGGACCAGGCCCTAGAGTCCCCCTTGCCCCCCTGATAAAGGCGGTGTAAATGACCGGCCACCAAGCGGCCATACATCTCTCTGTCCTGCTGCTCTGCTGATGACCTACTTCCTCTCCCCCAGGCTACCTACACACACGCTGAAACCATCCATCCTGCTCTCCACAATCATTACACCACACACACACACACACACACACACACACACACACACACACACACACACACAATACACATACTGTATATACACACACACACACACACATACTGTATACACACACACAACACACATACTGCATACACACACAACATACTGTATACACACACAACACACTGTATACTGTACACATACAAACACACGACACGCATACTGTACACACACACACACACACACACCAGGCACACATACTGTACACACACACTCGCACACCAGGGGGTTAGAATAAAATACTATATCGTCTGCTGAACTAGCTACAGTAGGAGGGTGGATCCACCAACAATACCAGCCAAGCAACAGAGCAGCGGCTGTTCCAGGAGACAGCATGGAGTCTGGCTAGCTACGCTCTTCAACAGCATGGAGTCTGGCTAGCTACGCTCTTCAACAGCATGGAGTCTGGCTAGCTACGCTCTTCAACAGCATGGAGTCTGGCTAGCTACGCTCTTCAACAGCATGGAGTCTGGCTAGCTACGCTCTTCAACAGCATGGAGTCTGGCTAGCTACGCTCTTCAACAGCACGGAGTCTGGCTAGCTACGCTCTTCAACAGCATGGAGTCTGGCTAGCTACGCTCTTCAACAGCATGGAGTCTGGCTAGCTACGCTCTTCAACAGCACGGAGTCTGGCTAGCTACGCTCTTCAACAGCATGGAGTCTGGCTACCTACGCTCTTCAACAGGATCTGAGTCACGCAACCTACAAATGAACCGCAGTGTGAACAGCTGACCAGAAACCCTGGAAAGCCCAGTTCAGTCCAGTCCAGCCTAGTCCAGTCCAGTCTAGCCTAGTCCAGTCCAGTCGCCCAGTCTAGTCTAGTCTAGTCCAGCCCAGTCCAGTCCAGTCTAGCCTAGTCCAACCCGGTCCAGTCCAGTCCAGTCGAGTCGAGTCGAGTCCAACCCAGTCCAGTCCAGTCCAGTCCAGTCCAGTCCAGTCCAGCCCAGTCTAGTCCAGTCCAGTGCAGTGAAGGAGCAGCGGAGGGAGGAGGGAGGAGAGGAGCAGAGGAGGGAGGAGAGGAGGGAGCAGAGGAGGGAGGAGGGAGCAGAGGAGGGAGCAGAGGAGGGAGGAGAGAGGAGAGGAGGGAGGAGAGGAGCAGAGGAGGGAGGAGAGGAGGGAGGAGAGGAGCAGAGGAGCAGAGGAGGGAGGAGAGGAGCAGAGGAGGGAGGAGAGGAGCAGAGGAGGGAGCAGAGAAGGGAGGAGGGAGCAGAGGAGGGAGGAGGGAGGAGAGGAGCAGAGGAGGGAGGAGAGGAGCAGAGGAGGGAGGCCCCCTGTGGTGAAAACAGACACGGTGGAAAAACGAAAGGTCAGATCCCCCCGGGGCATGAGCGCGCTGCAACGTGCACTGATGCACTGGACGGCCTGGGAAGACCGTTACACGCCAGCGATGCTTGCACTCTCGCTGTGGCAACACCCCTGTAGAAGTGCGCGGAGCCAGGGGCGTGTCCGTCAACACCACGGTAACAACACAGTGACACTGATACAGTAGCGTAGCTCTGCGCACCCCAGAGAGATAAACCATCCCATAATAACTCACTATCCTCCTCCTCGTCCACAGCAACGACACAACTCTGGGCTGTTGAAATTCTGGTCTCCGGTACACCAAGAGACACACCAGCTATCATCCCTCTTTAAACACACCAACAGACACACTAGCTGTCATCCCTCTTTAAACACACCAACAGACACACTAGCTGTCATCCATCCTTAAACACACCAACAGACACACTAGATGTCATCCATCCTTAAACGCACCAACAGACACACTAGCTGTCATCCATCTTTAAGCGGGCAGAGGGGAGGACGTGGAATTGTTTACGTTGTGAAGCGTGTCATTACTGACTGGGGAGCCTGGGGCCTCTGATTACAGGCTTAGCCCAGAGAGAGAGGGAGAGAGAGGGGGGGGGGAGAAGGGAGGTAGAGAGAGAGAGAGGGGGGAAGGGAAGAAGGTAGGGAGAGAGAGAGAGAGGTGAAGTGAAGGAGGGAGAGAGAGGGGAGAGAGAGAGAGGGAGAGGGGGATGGGGGGAAGGGAAGGAGGGAGAGAGAGGGGAGAGAGAGAGGGAGGGGGGGGGGAGAGAAGGAGGGAGAGAGAGAGCGGAGGGAGAGAGAGAGAGAGAGAGAGGGGAAGTGAAGGAGGGGGAGAGAGGGGAGAGAGAGAGAGAGTGAGGGAGAGGGGGGAAGGGAAGGAGGGAGAGAGAGAGAGGGGAGGGAGGGAGAGAGAGAGAGAGAGAGAGAGAGAGAGAGGGAGAGAGAGTTAGGCCGGGGCCTAGTTCCTGTCCTCTACTGTAGCTAGTCTGTATGAGAAGCTACCTCCAGATCCCCATGGTTACCGGGTTACCACCAGCGCCACACAGCGAGACGACCCCGGGCACGGAGCACCAACGGGACTCGCTCTCTCCTCGTTCAACCAGATGTTGTTTTGAGCAGTGAATTCCTCGCCCTAATGCTTGCCACATTCGATCAAACAGCGTTTTCATGTCGCAGCAGTGCCCGCTAGAGACGCAAGACGACTCCCGGGACGAGGCCTCTGTAATCCTCCGGCTGGTTAGAATAAACACCGCCGGTGGCCCCTCCCTCCCACAGGGACACGTTGTATTGGTTACGTGAGCTGTCAATCAATCACAGGAGCCAGACGAAGCGACGGACAGACACAAACACAGACAGATGAACGTGACCAGGATACATGATGTGCGTGTGTGTGTGTGTGTGTGTGTGTGTGTGTGTGTGTGCGTGTGCGTGTGTGGAGAGAACAAAAAGAAGAAGCAGGTGTGAGCTAGCGGCCCGTTAGCATCAGCGAGCGTGCCAGAACCTGGATGGTTCTTCGAGAACCTGGTCCGACCCTGTAGAACCAAGCAGGGTGATGACATCCTATACGGCATTAATCCATCACAAAACCCCGGAGCAGGTTTAATCACCGCTGAATCTCAACCCACGGTGCGAAACAGTCAGGGCTTTTCTTCAAATTATCAAATTTCAATTTTTTATTCACACACACTAACACATACACAAAAGTCATATCATCATCATTTACATCATCGTCATCATCAATTGTAGCAATCAGCAGCAGCAGCGATTGTCGTTAGTAATAAGTCTATGATTGTGTGAGTGCTGACTGACTGAACAGGGAAGATGTCCGACATGAAAACAACAACATGGAGGCGTGTTCTAGAACAGACCAACGCCCCCGACGCGCCCACACACACAGCAGCTATTCCAGACCAGCGTTGAGAAGCAGCTGCGCCCGGTCCACCATCAGCTGAGAGAGGGGGACGTCTCAAATATAAAGCGTCGATCGTTGCGCAGACGGAGATGAATACTGAACGCCTGGAACACAGAAGCCCTCTACCGCCAGAGAGGATGCTGGGTAAAGGTCACCTTCCGTCTCTGTGAGACAAGCCTGAGCCAATCAGAGCAGAGAACATCTCCCACACCAGGGAAGGGTCTGCCGAGGTACGAACAGCCAGGCCAAGAGAGAGAGAGAGAGAGAGAAGGATGGAGAGAGAGAGAGAGATGGAGAGAGAAAGAGAGGGAGAGGGAGTGCATTTACCACTTTATCCATAACAATGTATTCACTGAGCTACAGTAGGAACATTGGGTATTATTTTGCAACTCGTGCACTTTGCCTTCAGCACTAGATTACACTCTTAGATTACACTCTTAGATTACACTCTTAGTCACTTGTTTAGAAAGGAGATGCACTTGTGAGTTCTGGTGAGTAGTAGTACACTTATTTCCTATGTTAAATGCAATGATTGTAAGTCTCTTTGGATAAAAGCGTCTCCTAAATGACTGTAATGTAATGCACAGTATATCCTGCTGATACTGTAAGTCAGCCTAGTCGTTAATGTTTGAATTCGCCATGGGTCGATTTCCCGCTCTGGGCACACAAACAGGTTAACTGAAATTAAAATGGCCGCCGGGGTGCACGGTGGTGAGGTGGCCTTATTAGCCTGGCGTCGTGCGCGCTCTCTCTCTCCCTCCTCCAAACTCCCGCTGTCACGTCTCCACAGGTTACCTCCGGCGCCCGCTGTGAGCCGGCAGTAGTCTAATGAGCACCGCCAAGGCTAAAGACGCCCCCGCCCCCCCACCCCCCTCTCAGGCACACAGCCGACGTATAGCCAGCACACACAGCCCCACAATTAGCACAGGACCCTTAGCTTTGAGCCCTGTTAACAGACTTCCCCTCGTCCTCGTGTCCTTATATGGACCAGCCTGGAGGGAAAAACAGGACGAGCCAGGTGACACGATGGCCCCTAATGAGATCACCCACGGAAACGTTTGTTGTGGAATCTAAAAACGTCTTTTGTACGGAAAAACAAAAGGCGGGGCTGTTTTGATTCGCCCACTTTCCAGTCAGGTCGACAAGTCAGGATGACCCCATGGCGGTAGTCACGCCCACTTTAATTTTTCAAAATGCAACTCAGGATCTGGAAAGGCTTCCTGTGTTTGTGTGGTCTTCGGTCTTAGCACGCTGTGATTGGTCAGGGGGAGGAGCTACTCGCTGAGGACTCCCTCGTCGGCAGAGTCCATCTCTGTAAACGGCTGCGATGGGAGCCTGTTCAAGCTCGATAACGTAGCGAAACGAAATGGCGATTCTGTCGGGGTACCGTGGCGACCATTTTGGCTCAGAAGCCTGTTTCTCCCAACAGGCCTCAGGTGGGAGCAGCGGACAGGCTGCTGTTGTTACTGGCAGATCTGTGTGTGTGTGTATGTGTGTGTGTGTGAGGGGGGGGGGGGGCGGTTCCTGACAGAGAAGCAGGGGGTGAAATGAGTTTCCAGAAGCGGTCGGCGGCCATCTTGTTCCCTTGTCCAGTGAGCACAGTCAGCCCAGTCAGGGGAGGTGGAGACGGGGGGAACAGAACAATCCATTCTCCCCAGGCCTGCCGCCTGCGAGGTGTGAATATGACCTGTGTCCTACCCTGCCTCTCCTTCCACTGGGACGGAAAAACCTAAACATAACTGGCTATTCAGAGACTCGGACTGCATTCCCTGGTCGGGTGATTATCTAATTTGAAGGGTGACAAGCTAAACCAGATTCTGAGGCGACAAGCCGACAGAGATATAGATCAGAACAGATTATCGCCGCGGCTAGGTAAAACGTAAAGGAGCCCTATTCACCAGGAGAGAAACTGAGCTTGGGCTCGTACCTCAAGTAAACATGTGAAGCTATACTGGCGGTACTGTGTGGTACTGTGAGCATGTGTCTGTGTGTGGATAGCACGCATTAGCCTAACCGCAAACACGTTACGAACATGAGGTGGTGTGTGTGTGTAATGAGAGAGAGGGAGGAAGCAGATGGCCGTGGCGTGTAAAACCTCTCACACCCCAACGCCGGCGTGGCTGGGGTACGGGCTTGGGCCCTCCCAGACCAGGGCGTGGGTCTGTGAGACTGAGGGGGGTCCTGACTGGAAACAGACGCTAGGCCCCCGCCAGCGCCTCTAATTAGCGATAGCGCCGGACAAATAAAATTAAAAAAGCACGGCTCTTTGAAAGGAGAGAGGCGCAGTGAGGTGGAGGAAAACAGAGGTCTGGGTTTTCGGGGGCTACCGCTAACAAGTCTGGGGGATTTTTGTTTTTTCTGCAAATGCCTCAAAGTCTAACTCGTAAATTCAAGGTCAAGTCTCAAGACTCTAAGGTCAACGGCAACCACTCCCAGCGGCGAGACCCGGAGGCTCTTCCTAATCAAGGGAAGATCTCGAAGAGAATAAGAACTGGGAGCTTCCGAAACCCACACAGCGCGCTGGCGGCTTCTATGACTTCTCTGCATCTACGACTTCTCTGCATCTACGACTTCTCTGCATCTACGACTTCTCTGCATCTACGACTTCTCTGCATCTACGACTTCTCTGCATCAACGACTTCTCTGCATCTTCTCTGTATGATACTGTGCTAACGCTAATGCTAACGCTAACACAAAATAGATCACACGGGCTAACTGGCTCTAGTCCACTCCTCCAGACGCGACAAACAGCCCAAGTGCCGCTAATGAGGACCATGTGTTTCTTCTAAAAGTACCTGTCCTCAGTCGGCGGAACAACTAGTGAGTGAGGGTCCCAGAATAGCTGAGCAGCTTGGGGGGATTGGGATCTTTTGTTCTTGATGGTCCGTTAGAACCTGGCCTCCTGCAAACGCGGTTCTCGTCATCCGCATTGCACTGTTGACATAACCAGCAAACGCTGTCCCTCCGGTCTCCCGAGCCTAGACCAATCGGGAGCAGACCCTGACCAGAGGTGAAAGGTGACAGAAAAAAGGGTCAAAGGTCAGGAACTCCCTCGGCTGAAGTGTAAGGAGGTGACAGACAGACGGACTCAGGTGGCGGGCAGATCGGTTTAGCCGGGGGTAGGGAAACCGAGCTGGGGGATGCTCCTCTGGGAGGTCTTTGAAGGCGTCTACCAAGCGCTGCGTTCACTCAACACATCAGTCAACCTCCTCCGACCCACTGGCCTCAACACGAGATCTGACAGGACTGGATATAGGCCACTAGAAATTAACCTGACGCGCCAGATGGTTGCTTCGCATCTGAGCTCTCTGTTGGGAACTCTCTGGAAAAGGGCGGGCACTTCCAAAAATACCTGGCAGGTGATTGGATGAGCCATCTGTCTATCACCGTCTATCACACGCTAACTTCAACCGCTCCTCGCTGTCTTCGCACCTTCGCGCCCGTTTTAGTAGCATTTCCTCATGTAACGCTAGCGGGCAGAAACGGATCTCTATGGAGGGTGATTTAGCAGAGAATCAGAATGTAAACTCGCAACATCAGGATGGTCTCACCAGGCTAACAAGAAATACCACCTAAAGCTACTGCTTTTTACCTGGATCTAAAACCCACCGGGTCGATGATCCTTCAGGACTACTAGCTATGGTTGTGGTTGGGCAGGCGAGGTCAGAGGGAAGGGGTCAGCGTGGGGGGTCCAGAGAGACCGGTGTACCCTGGGTGTGTAGTTGAGAGAGGAGTGTGTAATCTGCCAGTAAAACCAGTCTAGCTCAACGCCCCCGGCCAAAAGGGCTGATTCAATCTACTGCAACACAGTGGCCGGACGAAAGAAATGCAGAAAGATATATCTGACAGCTGACGTTTTTTTTTTTTTAACACCGTATCAATTATTCATGGCGTCGGGTTGGGCCGCGCTGGCGGGGATCGGGTTGCAGGTGGAGGATCAGAGCTCGGAGCTCGGTGTGAAGAGAAGACTGAGGTCTGGGGCTCAGGAACGGGGCGGAGCAGAACATCGGACTTCTACCATCATGTTCATCATCATCAATAAATAATCAGAAGACTAATCAAAACCAACGGCGGATAGATCTTCATCACCAGGGCGGCCGTGGCTCAGGAGGTAGAGCGTCCGGCAATCGTAGGGTCGGCGGTTCAAATCCCGGCTCCCCCTGTCCACGTGTCGGAAGTGTCCTTGGGCAAAGACACAACCTCGAATTGCTCCCAATGAGCAGGTTAGCACCTTGCATGGCAGCTGCCGCCATTGGTGTGTGTATGTGTGTGTGAATGGGTGAATGAGAGGCCTTCATTGTAAAGCGTTTACCGTTATCGTCAGGCCTCATCGTCCACCCGACACATGGCTATGTGAGCGACAGAACCACAACACAACCAAAAAAATAAACTATCGCTCTGAGGAAGACCAGGAAGTCGCACGGCGAGTTTTTAAATGGCAACACCGCCGAACGCCGCCAGGGCCGAGCTACGGCGGGCAGCATGGCGTCCGCGTCCAGCCGGACACTTACGGAGTCAATCCCGCGCCCCTCTAGGTCTCTCATCCGGGTCTCTCATCCAGGTCTCTCATCCGGGTCTCCCATCCGCTCCAGAACAAACCTGCTGGCCTTCACGGCTCTCCGTACGCAAACACTGTTTACTGTTGTCAATGTTGTTGTTGTTGTTGTTGCACCTTCGCTTGCTCAACCTTTACCGTGAAAGACAGAGAACATCTCAGTCCCTGGCTGCAGGGTTCTCTCTTTCAACTCCTCTCCTCTCCAGCAACTCCCCCCGAGAGAGAGAGAGAGAGAGAGAGAGAGAGAGAGAGAGAGAGAGGGAGAGAGAGAGAGGGAAAGAGAGAGAGGGGGAGGGGGAGGGGGAGAGAGAGAGGGAGAGAAAGAGAGAGAGAGAGAGAGAGGGAGAGAGAAAGAGGGAGAGAGGGAGAGAGAAAGAGGGAGAGAGAGAGAGGGCTGCAAATGTGAGATAGAAAAGATAGGGAGAGTCTGTGTCCATGGTCATGATGATGTTAGTCTAACAAAATATCTGCCATAATGCCCCTTTTTTGGGGCGGAATTTTCTGCGTGTCCACATGTGCAATCTCATAGAAATACATTGGATATTTACAATATATTCATCATATCACCATAATGTTTTTCAACCTACTATTATTATAATCAAAGCACCAATATTATCTCCACATGCTTGCATCCTACCATCCAATCAGAAGTCACAACACGCTGTCAACAAATCCTCCCTCGCCTCCCAGACTGGTGAGTTTGAGGCGTCAGTCTGATGACAGCGACAGAGATAGACAGAGGCTCTCTCTTTCCCTATCTCTCTCTCTACTGCTCTCTCTCTCCCCCTCTCTCACTACTGCTCTCTCGCTCTCTACCACTCTCTCTCCCTCTCTCGCTCTACCACTCTCTCTCTCCCTACTGCTCTCTCTCTCACTCTCTACTGCCCTCGCTCTCTCCCTCTCTCTCTCTCTCTCCCTCTCGCTCTCTCACTCTACTGCCCTCGCTCTCTCTCTCTGTCTCATTGTCCCTAAACACCAACCCCCGGCTGGTGTAGGTGTCCCTGTGCAGTCAGAGGAACAGCAGCCGACAGCGTCTGTGCTGGACTGTCCGAGGCCAGGTGGACTCCTCACTCCTGCTCTCTCTCTCTCCTCTTTTTTCTGCTCCTCTCATCTCTCCTCCTGTCTTCCTTTCGTCTCCCTCCTTTTAACTTCTAAGCCCTGGGTGATCTGAGCGTCTGGGGTCAGTCTGCCATCTCACATCTTCAACTCTCAAGAGCCATAATTACCGGACTGTTCATTTGGCGGTCAGGACTCGGGACTGTCGACTTGACCTGACATCTGACCAATCACGGGCCTGTAATGTGTAGTGACAGCCGGAGCGGCCAATGACAGTTCGGAGAGGCGATTAGACGAGGAAGTGTCTGTCCACTGTCACCCCAGGCCTGAGGGTAACTAATAAACACTCTGGCACTCCTGAGAGGCTCAACACACACACACACACACACACACACACAAACACAAACAAAAACACACGGTCTAATGCACCGAAAAATGGTCAAATTGGTGTTTGCGTTGCGAATACAGGACAGCTGGAACATGTCTGGTCGTCTGGACCGAGTCTCGGCTAGTTCACACAGCCGCTGATGATGGACGGACTCATCCAGACGATGGTTACTGGACCACAGCGATTACTGGAATGACTGCTCTGCCATCAAGACGACACTTTGATCCAGAGCAAGGGGACAGCGAAGCCACACCCCGCCACAGAGTTTTATGTGATCCTAGTAACTGGATTTGAACCAATGTGTTGACGTTACCTGGCTGTTAGTCTCGCATAGCCAGACCTATCTCCACACGTTGTTTACGCTGTGCCAGCGCTGGAGAAAGGTCTGGCTGGACTCTACCATTCGGGGATAGGGGGGAAATTTAATTTAACCAATCACAATTGTCTTGAGCGGAGCGGTTGCTATGGAGTTGTTGTTTCATGTAGTCTGGATTGAATCTCATTGGGCCGGGAATCGGATCTGTCACTACTGATTGGGCAGTGATAAACCAATCCCCAAAACCTACATCCGCTGAGTCGGTCTACCTGGTTTTCCTCCCTTCCACCCTTAAATCTGAGACAATGACTGTCTCTACTCTCTACACATTTTATATTCTCAGATACAGTTAAGACAATACAGTAAAGACAATGTCTCTACTGTCTACACGTTATATTCTCATGTCACATCTCGAAAACGAGATGCGACATCTCAACAGGCTTATCCCAATAAATAAACCTTTCTACAGATAGAGTAAAGACAATGACTGTCTCTAATCTGTACCTGATGATACAGTCTCAGATACATTAAAGACAATACAGTAAAGACAATGACTGTCTCTACTCTCTACACGTTATATTCTCAGTTACAGTAAAGACAATGACGGTCTCTACTCTGTACCTGATGATACAGTCTCAGAACAGTAAAGACAATGACGGTCTCTACTCTGTACCTGATGATACAGTCTCAGAACAGTAAAGACAATGACGGTCTCTACTCTGTACCTGATGATACAGTCTCAGACAGTAAAGACAATGACGGTCTCTACTCTGTACCTGATGATACAGTCTCAGACAGTAAAGACAATGCTGTGTGCCACTGCTGTGTGGGATCAGTGAGGAAGTGGAGGCTGGGCTGTTAGACAGAGCGTCAGCAGAATAGGTCATAATATCATAATAATAATAATAATACATTTTATTTATAGTGCACTTTACATTCCGAGAAATCTCAAAGTGCTATAAAACAAAGGTTAAAAACAACAATGTAGTACATTCATCCAGGCTCCACATCCATCACACATCCAGTACATCCACAACCAAGTCACATCCAACACATTAGCACAATAATAGAGAATACAATAATAAAAACATGATGCAAACATTGCAAGGTGAGTAAAGAGTTCATATACAGGTACGCAGGCTACAGAGAACAAGCTGGAGCTGCCTCATTATAAACCATCATAAGTGAGAGGTATACATGGCAGACAGTTGAGCTAACAGATGCCAGGTCTTAAAATAGCAGACAATCGCTCTGTCGCTTGATCACAGGGGATGAGGAACACACTTCAACACCTGAGTCGTGGTAGAAAGTGAGACATCACACACACACGCGCGCACACACAGGTCTACGAAACGAATTTGACACGTTGCTTTGGAGGTTTGAAGTAACTCTGAATAGATTAGTCGTTTTTTATTATAGTATTTAATGAACATATTATTACTCACAAGCACCAAAAGGACATTCACTAGGGTAACAGAATGACCAGAATATGAGTAGAATTAGTATAGTATGTAACGAGTGTGAGAATTACACTATGCCAGAGAGAAATGGTAGCTATGAATATGAGGCCAAATTGGATCAGTGTACAAAATGCATCGTACTGGATTTTAAATAGAACATGAGGCTAAGTTGGATCAGCTGGATCCAAGTTGGATTCGTGTACAAAATGCATCGTACTGGATTTTAAATCCTGTTCTACTTGGCTTCAGTCATCTATCATTACTTTACCTGATAAAATGTCACGAAAAAAAACAAGCCGCCGTCCCAGCTTCCATCATTAGCTCAGCAGTCCATCTGTAAACATTCCCATTAAACAGCGCCAGCAGCTCTTTCATCCCCCGAGCCCCCGGCCTATGCTCAGAGTTATACGCGGTCACCGCTGAGAGCTCAAATCTAATCATGACAGGAAGGTCTCATTCTGCCTCCTAACCTCCCAAAATAAAAATCCCCCCGAAATGGTAAAACAATTAGCCCGGCACCGGCCTGTCTGATCCTCCAACGTTTCAAGAGGAGCGCGTTTCTCCGAGGAACACAGGCGCGATGTGTGTGACGCGGCGCTCCGCGTGCCGGGCCGGCTGATGGCTACCACGACGCAGAAGAGCCTCCGGCCTCAGGATGATCACATTAGCACAGCAAACACGATTCCCCAGACCCCATTAAAACTGCTTTAAAATTGGGTCACCATGTGATTCGCTGGGAGTCCTATCGCTGTCAGTAATGTCTCCCATCAGTCCATTCAACCTCATTCTAACCAACCACAGAGCTGTGTTCAACCACACACACACACACAAACATGCACACAGACCAACACACGCACACAAAATCCCCTTCAGCCATCATGTATTAAAAGTCTTAAACCACAGTATAGCTTTCCCCTTGACGACAGTCAGGGACAATGGGAGAAGTCAATTGGCTGTCTCTGGGGTGATTGCTGGGGCCTGGCCCCTCCCCCTTCATGGCAGATCAGAGGTAATAATCCCTGGTAATCCACCAGGCTACTCCCCTGCTAGGGCCTCCATAGCTATCACGCTGATTACAGACGCCTTGGCTAGGCTATCGTAGCTAGGCTAGCTTGGCTAGGCTCAGCTCTTCATAGCTATCACACTGATTACAGACGCCTTGGCTAGGCTATCGTAGCTAGGCTAGTTTGGCTAGGCTCAGCTCTTCATAGCTATCACACTGAGTACAGATGCCTTGGCTAGGCTATCGTAGCTAGGCTAAGCCCTGGCTCTCCCTCCTCATCTTCCTCCCTCCTTTCCCGCTGTGAGTGTATATAAAGAGACTTAATGTCTTGCCGTAGTTGATTGTCCCAATTAGACTGTGTCCACCTCCTCTTCTTCCTCCTCCCTACCCCCTTGGTAGCCTGAGGAGAGGGGCTCTAGCTAGCTAGCACCAGGCTAATGTGGTGGATCTTGCTGGCTAGCTAGCGCCAGGCTAATGTGGTAGAAATCTTATCCAGCCTCTCTGGCTCCCTTGAGGAGAGGGGATCTGGCTAGCTAGCGCCGGGCTAATGTGGTGGAGGTCTTCTCCAGCTACTCTGGCTCCATTGAGGAGAGGGGATCTGGCTAGCTAGCACCGGGCTAATGTGGTGGAGGTCTGCTCCAGCGACTCTGGCTCCATTGAGGAGAGGGCATCTGGCTAGCTAGTGCCGGGCTAATGCGGTGGAGGTCTTCTCCAGCCACTCTGGCTCCATTTCACAGCCAAACGCCAATTTCACGGCTGGTCGGCCGCTAGATAATTAGATGAGCCGCGAGGGTACGTGGTGACGATCGCCTCGGCCTGGCCGCCTGAGGGTTTTCTCTAGAAGAGCCAGAGAGAGAGGTAGAACGAGAGAGAGAGATTGAAGCAGAGAGAGAGAGGTAGAACGAGAGAGAGAGAGAGAGAGAGAGAGAGAGATTGAAGCAGAGAGAGAGAGGTAGAATGAGAGAGAGAGATTGAAGCAGAGAGAGAGAGGCAGAACAAGAGAAAGATTGAAGCAGAGAGATTGAAACAGAGAGATTGAAACAGAGAGAGAAAGATTGAAGCAGAGATAGAGATTGAAGCAGAGATTGAAACAGAGAGAGAAAGAAACAGAGAGAGAGTGAGGGGGAGTAGCTCTACACAAGAC
>NC_140247.1:15599137-15681578 GCF_949987555.1 Borostomias antarcticus | reverse complement strand
GGTTCTGCCTGGTGTCCTGGGGGACTTAAACAAACCCAGACCCTGGAAAACAGAGCTGATGTATCGGACAGCAGCGCACAGCGTGTACCGTCCCACCGCTGTTCTGCTCTGCTCTGCTCTGCTCTGCTCTGCTCTGCTCTGCTCTGTTCTGTTCTGTTCTGTTCTGTTCTGTTCTGTTCTGTTCTGTTCTGCTCTGTTCTGCTCTGTTCTGCTCTGCTCTGCTCTGCTCTGTTCTGTTCTGTTCTGTTCTGTTCTGTTCTGCTTGCTTGTTCTAGCCAGTGAACACGGCTAAGTCGTGGTCCAGAACCACACAGCCTCAGCCATCTCTGTCGTCGGGGAAGGAACGGTTCTAATGGTTCTAGTTCGGGTTCTACCTTCACCTCGTGGATCAGGTTGTGGTTCTGCAGTTGGAGCGGGGTACCGTTGCTCATGTCCCCTCGCTGTTATCAATCTGAGAGACCCGGAAATGAACCCTGCCCAGGAGCGCACACACACACACACACACACACACACACACACACACACACACACACACACACACACACACACACACACACACACACACACACACACACACACACACACACACACCGTCCCATTGCTCTCTGTAAAGCGCGTTGTGTTGCCTCTGTGTATGAAATGCGCTATATAAATAAAGTTTGATTTGATTTGATGTACACACACACACACACACATACATACATAACACACACACACACACACCTGGCAGATCCACAGGGGAGGGGTTTACAGCGGGCTGGTTTGGGGAGATGATGGGAAAGAAGGCCAGAGTTGAACGGCGGCTGATTGGAGGGTTAATTAGTGGGCGGAGCTCCGGGGGCTAGGAGCCTCCGGGGCAGCTGGGAGTCCAGGAACCAGAGGCGCCGGATGGAGGCGCTCTGCTCGCCACCGCGCGCTGCGGCTCTCATCGGGATTGGTCGGAAACCTGCTAGCGTAAGCGGTGCTAGCTCAGCATCCTCCGTGGCTCGGCAGGCTAACGCTAACGAACCCCAGCTGGGGGTTGAGATCCCCGCGTCGTGAGACCAGCAGCAGACACACACATTCACTCACCGGCCAAAACCTGCTAGCGTGTCGGTCAGATCTGCTAGCGTTAGCGACCGCCAGGCTAGCTGCACCCCCCCCCCCTCCGGCTGTGATAACCAACACGTCCACTACGCTAAGCTACGGCTAAAGCGCTCTTATTAAAGTGTTCTCCAGATGTGTCTCCTCTTCAAAGGTCAAGGGTCAAGGCTGAGGCCGGGGTTAGAACAACACCGCTACGCGCCGTCTTAGCTTGCTTCCCGCTGACAGCGATGTCATCCCTCCATCCATCCCTCCATCCCTCTCTCCGGGGCTGTGTGGATGTTTCACATTATTCAATTAAACCTGCTCGCCTCGCGTTCGGTTCAGTGAACGGCGACACCACAGCGATCTCACTCGGCTGGGCGATGATGTCATATAGACAGTTTTGCGCAGCGTCCGCCGGCGATGATGTCATACACACAATTTCACGCAGGGTCCACTGAAACTGTACTACAGTCGCCGTTCTCTTCCTCCAGACGATTCTCTAGATGAATGGCGTTTGAAGAATCTGGGGATCTTTGTAGAGGGTTTTGTGTACAGGATACTACTGACGCGCATGTGATGGTTGTGATTTATGCCGACGTGCACTCTGGATGAACTAAACTGTGGTGATGTGTTTGATGGCTTCTATAGATAGTTTTCGGATTACCGTCGGATTTGCGATTTTCTGTCTACAGGTGTTTTTAATGTGTGCTGCTACAGGTATACAAGAAATCGCCTCCTTGAGGACGTTAAATTAAATCAAATCAAACTTTATTTGTATAGTGCATTTCATACACAGAGGCAACACAATGTGCTTTACAGAGAGCAATGGGAGGGTGGGAATAGGTCTCACCCCTACATATTCCAGAGGGAAGCAAAAAAAACAGTTCACCCGGGGGCCAGAAAAGTGAGCTGTAAAAATTCTTCCTGGGAAATGTTTGTCTATTGGCTGAGAGCTTTAGCTGTTCTAAGCCGGCGCTTACACACCTGTTTCCCTGACAGGTGTGTCGTCCTGACAGCCGGCGAGCTACCGGCCCAGAGGCAGCTCGGCCCAGAACCGCGGCGGGGTCGACAATAGCGCCTTTGTGCCGCCGTGCACGCTGGGAGAAGACGGGCGACAGGTAGTACTGGGGGAGGGTGAACACACTAACGAGACTACATCTGTCTGAACAGGGGGGGCGGAGAGACAGACACACGCCCTGGAGGAGGAACAGGTGTGACACGCGCGCACACACACACACACACACACACACACACACACACAAACACTGCCGTAGAGGCGGTCTCCTCTGGTGTGAACACCTGGCGAGCACGCCGGGATGGCGTCCGTGCCCCCCGAGGGCCGGAGGGAGACTGCCTCTCTCTCCCTCGTTTGTGTCAGGGCCGGCTTCCTGTTCGGCGGTAGACGGCAACGACAACAACGACAGCCGGGCTATTGTTTGTTTCCGCGCGTCTCTTCGGCAGATGGCGAGCCCCGGGCCTCCTGCCATCAGGGACGTGTCATGATGTCATCGGGGACGCGTCATGATGTCATGTCATCTGCGGAGCGGCGCTCGGCTGGCTGGCGCCCTGACAACCACCCCTACCTCCACTTCCTCCTCGCTCAGGTGCTGCGGTCGCTTGTTTAGCATTCTCTCCTTCCCTCTCTCTCTCTCTCCTTTCCTCTCTCCTTCCCTCTCTCTCCTTCCCTCTGTCCTTTCCCCTCTCTCCTTCCCTCTCTCTCCTTCCCTCTCTCTCCTTCCCTCTCTCTCTCCTTCCGTCTCTCTTGCTCTCTCTCTCCTTCTCTCTCTGTCTCTCCTTCCTCCTCTCTCTCTCCTTCTCTCTGTCTCTGATTTCCCTCTTGCTCTTTTTTTTCCTACACACCCCTATCATGTTCTTCCTCTCTCTCTAGCTATTCGTCCTCCTCCTCCTCCCCCCCTCCTCCTCCTCCTCCTCCTCCTCCTCTCTCTCTCTCTCTCAGTAGGTATTGTGACCCTGGTCTTTCTGTGGTATATGCTACTCATTAATTATACAGCAGTGTGCAGAGGCCTTCTCTGAGGTCTCACAGCAGGGGGTCATCACCGACCCCCCCCCCTCCTCCTCCTCCACACCTCTACATCAGAATCTATAACATCAGAATCTATAACATCAGAATCTATAACATCAGAATCTATAACATCAGAAACTGTAACATCAGAATCTATAACATCAGAATCTATAACATCAGAATCTATAACATCAGAATCTATAGCACCGTTCCGACCGTCCTCTGCCAGACAAGAAATTCCCTAGCGTTGTTCGCTACGGACCAGGCCTGACTCGCTACGGACGAGGCCCGACTCACTACGGACCGGGTCCGACTCACTACGGACCGGGCCTGACTCACTACGGACCGGGCCTGACTCACTACGGACCGGGCCTGACTCACTACGGACCGGGCCCCGACTCACTACGGACCAGGCCCGACTCACTACGGACCGGGTCTGACTCACTACGGACCGGGTCTGACTCACTACGGACCGGGCCTGACTCACTACGGACCGGGTCTGACTCACTACGGACCGGGCCTGACTCACTACGGACTGGGCCTGACGCGCTCCAGCCCGCCGAATGTCACGTGACATACGGAACCATGTGGGCCGGCGTCGGCCCGTACGGACCGGGACACGGCGCCGTTTCATCTCTCTCTAATCAGGCGCAGAGCGCGGCAGCGAATGGGAATGACAACCAAAGGCCTCGAAAAAAAAAAAGGTTGTTTTTTCTCCTCTGTTTCTCTTGAAGTCTCTTCCTCTCCCCCTCCCTCCCTCCCCCCCTCCCCCCCCTGTCTCTCTCCCTCCCTCCCTCTCCCCCGTTATCAACATTGCTGATGTGAGATTCTCACCTCCGGATTCTTCTTGCGTTCGTTCTCCCGTCCTCAGCAGAAGCGACAGAATGAGGACGTGGTTGAGCTCCTCCCCCTCCCTCACTTCCTCCCCCTCCCTCCCTCCCTCCCTCCCTCCCTCCCCTCCTCCACCCCCCCCCCCCCCCCCTCCTCCCACTCTATAAACCTGCATAATAAACAGGACGGGCTGGCAGGGGTTCAAAGTCACCGATCGCCGCGCGGCTTACGGGAGGAGAGGTGCATGCTGGGAGTGAGATGGGCGAGGGGGGGGGGGGGGGGGTCGCGGCGTGCGAGACAGAGAGTTGACGAGAAGCAGCGCGCGGTCAGAGAGGATGGTGCTATTAGCCCCGGTAGTGTCCAGAGGTGGGGGGGCGGAGGGGGGAGGGGGGCGGGGCCTGCAGAGTGCCAGTATGTATTCGCCATCTATGCTAAATAAATAAAATGACAAATAAATGACATGGCGGCATTGACACACGAGAGTAGCATTGGCGCTGATGCAATACGGCAGCCATCGAACAGCGCACACATACACACACGCGCAAACACACACACACACCTGGGCACGCTGCGGAGTGATGGTGATGATGATGTGTAGGAGACACGCGGCAGCGGCAGGAAAACCAATCTCTTGTGAACGAGGGGCGGGGCTAACGGTGGCGGGGGACGCGTTGTGGACCAATTAGGTTCCGAGCCAAAGAAGCCGGACGTTAAACCTCAGACTGGGCTCACAGGAACGCCCACCCACTCGCAAACGGGACTCGTTTGTTTGGTTGTGTGTGTGTGTGTGTGTGTGTGTCTACCACCGCCATCCGGGTCTCATTCGGGGTGTGTAGTACCCTGCAGAGTCTTGCCTCCGGTGAGCCCATCCTTGAGGGAGCCGGTAAATCAACGCGTCTGGGAGCTTCTGAACGCCAACAGCTATCTCTGCTGCCGGGACAGATACAACGGTAGATATCTCTGCTGGCAGGACAGATCCAACAGTAGGTATCTCTGCTGGCAGAACAGATCCAACGGTAGGTATCTCTGCTGCCAGGAGAGATACTACAGTAGGTATCTCTGCTGCCGGGATAGATCCAACGGTAGGTATCTCTGCTGCTGGGAGAGATACAAACCACTGACCTGGAGAGCAGAGGAAAATGGCCGCCATACGCCTCCTTGAAGAAATCGTTCTTAATCGTTCGAAGAGCTTTGTTTCAGTCACATTCAGCTGAACGAGGAGGAGTAGGGTCTATAGACTAAAACCACTTGGTCTATACACAGACTGTACTACTAGAAACGTGGGCATATCTAGATTCAAATACCACCGTATTTACAATTTAGTCATTTAGCAGACACTTTTATCCAAAGCGACTCAATGTTTTGAGCTAGTTGCGGGGGTTAAGTGCCTTGCTCAAGGGCAGGACGGTATGCAATGATTGTCAAGTGGCCTGGCAGGGTCAGAGGTCAGTAGTCTAACCACGGGCCTACTGTAGCTACCGCCCTCGTAGTCATTAATTCTGTTCGCCCTCCGTACGTCTGCCAACACCCACAATGCAACACTGGCACGGCTGTGGTTCAGGAGGTAGAGCGGGTCGTCTAGTGACGGCAGGGTCGGCGGTTTGAATCCCTTCTCCTCCACATGTCGAAGTGTCCTTGGGCAAAGACACTGAACCCCAAATTGCTCCCAATGAGCAGACTAGCACCTTGCATGGTGTGTGAATGTGTGTGTGAATGGGTGAATGAGAGGCCATTGTGAAGCGCTATATATAAGTGCAGTCCATTTACCATCTACTGAACCCGTTTCCCACAATGCAACACTGAATCAGCCACCCCCTCAGGCATGAGAGATGAAAGGTCAAAGGACAGGCATGTGGTCAAAACGGCATTTAACTGTTACTGGGTCTGAAGATAAAGGGACAAGAAACAAGTCTCCTTTGTCCCTTCCCAGAGGCCCTTTGTGTGTGTGTGTGTGTGTGTGTGTGTGGGGGGGGGGGGTCGGAGTTTTATTGGAACAGTAGCTGCATTTGAGCGCAGAAACAGTTAAGTGTGGAACTCATAGTTCTTCACAAAAGCAGGAAGCGCCGTGAGCTGCAGACTCATTTCTGGTGGCGAAAGACACTGGGGATCAGGAAATGGTTCTGTCGGGGAAATTACAAAAGATCACTAATACGGGCCGGCCATGTTGGAACAGCGGGAAGAAGAGTGTTTTTTTTGTTTGTCTGGCCCTCTCCCAAACACCCAACACTGTCTTCATCATCACAGAACCAGGTGACCAAGAGCGCCGGTTTCTACTACTGCTGCTATTACTACTACTACTACTGTTACTACTACTACACTACTACTACTACTACTACTACTACTGTTACTACTACTACACTACTACTACTACTACTACTACTACTACTACTACTACTACTGTTACTACTACTACTACTACTACTACTACTACTACTGTTACTACACTACTACTACTACTACTGTTACTACTACCACTACCACTACCACTACTACTACTACTGTTACTACTACTACTACTACTACTACTACTACTACTACTACTGTTACTACACTACTACTACTACTACTACTACTGTTACTACTACCACTACCACTACCATTACCATTACTATTACTACTACCACTACCACTACCACTACCACTACCACCACTACCACTACCACTACCACCACTACCACTACCACTACCACTACCACTACCACTACCACTACTACTACTACTACTACTACTACTACTACTACTACTACTACTACTACTACTACTACTACTACTACTACCACTACTACCACTACCACTACCACTACCACTACCACTACCACTACTACTACTACTACTACTACCACTACTACTACTACTACTACTACTACTACTACTACTACTACTACTACTACTACTACTACTACTACTACTACCAGGCTACTGTCTAACAAACACAGCAGAGGGCTGAGCTGCCAGCTCTACTTTACCAATAAAAACAACTCACACTGTCTGATGGTCCGGGTCCTCCCTATGCCCGGGGGTAAAAAACACACACACACACACACACACACACACACACACACGCACGCACACACGCACGCACACACACACACGCGAGTCGTGGTGCCACGGCTGGAACGAGACGTGAGTGTGAGGGCGATGGACCGGGGTCAAACAGCCGTCCGACCTGGTCTGGGGGGTCGGAGGTCAGTCTGACCTGGTCTGGGGGGTCGGAGGTCAGGCCGTCCTGGTCTCACACTGGCGGGGGCGGAGTCTGCAGCACATCTCTGACCGGCTGGGAAGAGAGCACTGGGAGGCTGGACTAGACTAGACTAGACTGGACTGGACTGGACTGGACTGGACTGGACTGGACTGGACTGGACTGGACCACAGTAGACTAGACTGGGGGAGGTTTTCCTCATCTTCCAGTCTGAGCTCCAGCGTGATCGCAGGGCTGCTGGACCCAGACAAGGCCGGTGGTTTCTGACCTCCCTCGGACCATCGAGGACCGATCGGAAATACTAGAACTGTTCTAAATATTTGTGTTATCCTGTTAATGAGCCATCATATCATGTACTTTAATTCCCTAAATAAAATATCCTCATCATCATCATCATCTTCATCCTAATCATCTTGCTGCTGTAGACACAGCGACCCTGAACGACCTTGACGTGGCTGAATCACCCCTCAGATCCCAGCAGCAGCCATAAAAACCTGTTTCCTGGCTGGCCTCCCTCGCACCCAGAACCGCTCGGGAGAGAACGACCAATCCGCTCCATCCGACCGGTCCGGCATTAGTCCCGCCCCTCTCCCAGGGTGCACCGCGGGTGACCTTGCAGCGAACGCCCGGGCGGGGCCGTTCGTTTGGCCGTCCGCTTCGATTAAAACTGCTGAGCAACAGCAGGGGGGCGGGGGGAGGGTCAACTATGGAGGAAGAGGAGGAGTTTCTCTGGAGCGCTGCAGCAACGGCTGGACCAGCAGATTGTGATGCTCCTACAGGTCCGATCGCCTGACGCTTGCGAAATCTCACATATCCCGTCCTTTTTCGGGATGGGCTTTTCTGTTCCTGGAAAAACATAAACACTGACTGCTCCAAATTATACACACAGTCGTTTGTTGTTGTTTACTATAAAGCTTGTTGTTTGCAATACAAAAAGAGTGCACAGTTTTGCGATGCACTTCAAATTACTGCCATGGTGAACTGTTAGGCTTATTCTGAATTAGCTTTTTGTTGTCTGCTCAAGACTAAAAAGTAGAAAGTGTGCACAGTGACCCGATCCATAACCAGTCTTGGGTAAACACACTCTCCATCTGTAGGAGCAGAGCGACTGTTCAGGAAGTGACCCACCAATTTGACTTGGTCCTCGATCTCTATCTTATTATTGCAGGGGAGGGACACATTGCAGGGGATGTGCTTTAGTAACCCTGCTAATCTAAACACGCTCTCTCTCCCTCCCTCCCTCTCTCTCTCTCTCTCTCTCTCTCTCTCCCTCTCTCTCTGTACATGGCGACTCTGGTTTCAATATCAGTTCTCTAAACAGACAACAAATCTAACGTACCAAAAGCCTCCTCTGTTACCACTCACAGACCGACTCTGGCCTACATAGTAAAAACCAACAAACACAAGACCTACAAACATACACAAGCACCAAACACACACACACACACACACACACACTCACTCACTCACAGGCGTAGCCAAAGCAAACAAGCCAACTGCAGCCTAACCCATATGTGTGGTCTCATCTCACCAGTTCATCTAGACTCCTCCTGGTCATTTTACATTATTAACTAAAATGTGGTTCGGAGGAGTAATTAAGAAGTTGGCCGCTGGAATCCTGCTTAGATTCAGAGGGGGGAACAAAAAGTGATGGATGCCCGCCCCACCCCCACCCCCACCCCCACACACACACACACACACACACACACACACAAATCACACCGCAATCCCCATCCTCTCCCTGTCCTCTGTACCCAGGCCAGCTGAGGGTCCTGGGGGATTGTGGGAAGTGGAGTTGGCCGTGCCGACTCCCCCTGGGGCGCGGAGATAAGAGCCGGGCGGGCAAAGAGACCACCTGCAAGGGGTTGTGGGTAATTGAGGGTCAAGGGGTCAAGCTGTCTCAAGTCAGTGTGAACACAACCTCTCTCAGACACTGCTAACGGGCGCTCACTTCAGAAAAAAGGGACCGTACAGTGGTGCATGCTGGGACGGGGCTACGCTACCCAGCCCATCTCCATGTGTGAGCAATACTGCGATCCAACGACGAGGAACAAACTGTCTTTCCATAATCATAATATGCGAGCGACTAAAAAAAAAAAACATTATGAAATATCCTCGTTGACATGAATGGGAAAACATCTCGAGAGAGACAGAAAGAGAGAGATAGAGAGAGAGAGAGAGAGAGAGAGACTCAAAGACGACAGTGTTCTATCACAGCAGGGGAACACATGGAAAGCCCATCTGAACGCAGGACAAGCCAGACCTGCCACTTCCATGTGAGCCATCATCATACTGAACCGAGCAGAGCAACTCTCCCAGTCTGACTCCTGGCAAATACATTTCGTCCCATCAAACCATCCAATACTCCCAACATGGCTCCATATAATTCCTTTGTTACAGTCGAACTGCCTGGGGGTTCAAACCAAACCCTCTCTACCCCCCCCTGCGCATCTCCAGGGCCGGGGTTGGCGACCAGACCGCCGCCGCCCAAGAACTAATCTGATTAAATCAATCAGACCTCAGCGCAGCGAGGACAGGGGCACGGGGTTCGTTGTGCCAATAGCATTACGGTCCTCCGCTTGACAGACAATAGGTTGGGAGACGGGCTTGGCCTTGCCATGTGGATCACTAGGCTAATCCCGTCCGGGTCGCCAAGTGTGTGTGTTTGCGCTAGCAGCTGCTACAGCCGCCGAGCGGGCGGATAAGCCCGGCGCGTGGGAGACGTTATGGGCAGGGGAGGACACACAGGGGAGGGGGGGGACGGTGGGTGAGTGATGGGCCAGACGCGGGGACCGGTCAGTTTAATTAGACCGCCAGGGGTGGTGGTTGTAGCGTGCCGGCTGACCACATCACAGACACGGTATGACAGGGTAGGACTCTGCCGGGGCCGCTTCGGAGAATGTTGCCTTGGTGACGGGGACGGTAACAAGACGGGTTTCGTGGAACATGTCCTGCTAGTTCGGGAAGGGATTTAAGAGAAGGTTAACCTCACTGACAAAAAGATAGACAGACAGACACGATAGAGATAGATAGACAGATAGACAGATAGATAGATAGACAGATAGATAGGACAGATAGATAGACAGATAGATAGACAGATAGATACAGATAGAGATAGATAGATAGATAGATAGATAGATAGATAGATAGATAGATAGATAGATAGATAGATAGATAGATAGATAGATAGATAGATAGATAGATAGATAGATAGATAGATAGATAGATAGACAGACAGATAGACATATAGATGAACTGTAATAATCCCTATAGGAGGAAATTTGGGCGAAACAAACAGAATAGGCTGGTCAGAAAGTGGCAGAGGGAGAGAATAGATTAAAATAAATGTAAAAACAAAAACAGTGCCAGAGGAATGGGGTCAGGGTCGAGGGAGGGGGGGGGGGGGGCAGGGTGATTAATACGGTGGACGACTGATAGATTTCTAGCAGCGCAGGCTGTTCTATCTACGCTGTTGATGAATGCAGACCCACTCACTGGCGTGGCCTGTAATGGCTTAGCAATAAACAAACACACACGCACACACACACACACGCACGCGCGCACGCACACGCACATGCACATGCACACACACACACACACACACAGCAGCAGCAGATCAGGTTTGCCTCCCTAAGCCTTGAGCTGGAGGTGGGGCATCTGTGGCTGCTTTTCTCTGGGTGTGGGAGGGAGAGGCGCTGCAGCAGGAACGAGTTTGCATATCCGCACAGACAACCCTCTGTGTTCATCCGGCATTCCCCAAGCCCAACGAGCAGGTAGGAAAAACCCTCAACCCCGGCCTGCTGTGTGTGAACGGACAGAGGTAGACAAGAGACTGTACCTCTGTACAAAAAAACACTATGAATCCAGCCCGTTTTCATGTTTTATATCTTCCCACCAGATCAAACATGCGAAGATCGTTTCGTCTGTAAATTGTCTCCACACTCGTCCTCTAACGCAGGTTTTTAGCTGGCGGGGGAAGCGGTCAGCCACCAAACAGGAAGGACGTTTTCAAAGGGGGATGAATAAATGGCAGCAACACCTGGATCAACCAGCTCTGTTGTTGACTCCCTGCATCATCGTGATGATGTCATAATAGTCCTTGGTAACAGGCCCGAGTTCCTTCCGGAAGCCAGAGATCAAGAGGCTTGATGCTTCTCCAAGAGAGTTACCTTGGGGGGAGGGGGGGGGTAGGGGGGATCTTTTTTTGTTTTACATCTCTGAAGGGCTCGTTAGCTTTCAAGACCAGATGTCTGTTTTTCCGTACCAGCCCCCCGGCCAAACCGCCCCCCCCCCCCCAAAACCTGCAACATCCAGGCCCTCTGCTACAGGGGGGAGGAGGTGCTGGAGGAACAAGCCAACACTTCTGCTGACTACGAACGCAGGCGCGTTGCCAAAACCCCATTTATTCTTCATCAGATCTAATTGGTTTCCCTGCGCAGCCTGTAAATCCTCTACTTCTCCCAGAATCCTCTCGCTCATTACAGGTTAAAAACGTAGAATTAGGCTCCTCTCCCTCCGGTGTTTGGGTAACGTCCCGTTAGACCCGTTCTATAAGGGTCCCAGTCACCACCCCCGGTCCAGCCGCTGAATCAGTTGCCTGGACTTAATTATGATTTGGTTATTTCCTTGACAGACAGCCCGATCCCGGATGATTCCATCATCACGCCGCCATGCTCTCCTGACACGGCCGCTAAGAGGGCCAGCTGGGTAATTTTGGCGGTGTGCTCCCGAGTACCTTTCTGAAGCCCTCGACCCCCAACCGGAACGCACATCCACCCCCCCCACATCCCACCCCCCTCACCGCTAATCACTTTTCCAGCGCCGCCCGGGGCGTGTAAATGAAAGTTAGGTAGAAACGGCGGAGTGTCAGTCATAGAAATCTCCCCCTGGGGTACCGGGCCCCGCTGTGATTACTCAACCTGAGTGAGTGTCTGCTGTATTAGACTGCCACTTAGCCACTTTGCTGCTTGAAAACGTTACATTCACGGGCAGGTTAATGTAAAAAGCAGCGCGGCAGGCTTTACGGACTTCCTTAGGGCGTTTAAAGACGTTTTGGTTAACTGAAAATGAAGAGGAATACAACACGGTGCCTCAAACTACAGATGCGAGCAGTCGAGAGCCGTTGGTGTTTTGATGTACATCACACACTGATTAGTCAGGGTAAGTGAAATATACAAGGCCTTTGTGTCACGAGTCATGACCACATTAGTGTCTGTACTGCATTTAGCCTTTAGTAGAGGACAGGAGTAGCCTAGCCCTGGTTTGCCTAGTCCTGGTCTACCTAGCCCTGGTCTGCCTAGCCCTGTTCTGCCTAGTCCTGGTCTGCCTAGCCCTGGTCTGACTAGACTAGCCCTGTTCTGCCTAGCCCTGGTCTGCCTAGCCCTGTTCTGCCTAGACTAGCCCAGCCCTGTTCTGCCTAGCCCTGGTCTGCCTAGCCCTGGTCTGACTAGACTAGCCTAGCACTGGTCTACCTAGCCTGGTCTGCCTAGCCCTGGTCTGCCTAACCCTGGTCTGACTAGCCCTGGTCTGCCTAGCCCTGGTCTGCCTAGACTAGCCTAGCCCTGGTCTGCCTAGCCCTGGTCTGCCTAGCTGAGGTGACATTCACATTTGTAGAGTTCAATATCGGTTATTTACGTCAGTAAACTAGTGTTGTGACTCGGTTAGACTCGGACACAGCAGTAGCCATGACGCAGAGGGAACATGTTTGCCGAAATGTGAGCAGGTGATGAGCTTGATCCCCTGTGACAGAGACACCCGCCTGTGCCTGTCAGTCATTCGGACAAGTGTCCATCACCTGCAGGGAGACCATGGTGAAGTGGTAGCTGGTGACGGGGAGTGCATCCCGTCAGTCAACTTGAGACTCTGGAGATCAAACACTCAACCCATAACAATCACACCTACAGTAAATACACGTGTGGGTTGCACTGTAGGAATTGGTGCGGGGTGGGGGGGGGGTTATAATTGTATTTCTGCACAATAAGCTGTTGCAAGGTGACAAAAATGCCACAAAGTCGATGTGAATTCGACCACACTGCGTTTCTGAAGGACGCAGTGGTCTTCTGGTTCTGGTACTGATAACAACCGTTAGCCACACTGGCTAAAGAACAACAGCTTCGGCGACATCTTCTGACATAATTCAGTAATATCAGCACAAAATACTGTTTGTTTTTTTACTGGGTGGCGAAGGCAATTGTCAGCATTAAAGGGACGACAGACTGAAGAAACAATGTCAGCCACCGTTGGCGTAGCCTATGCTATATATGGCTAGCTAACTGGACCGTGTTGGATAGATAGGCTACTTCTATGCGGATAGCTGGATGCAGTCTGACCATCATCACACCAAGGTGTAAACACTGCGCGTTGCCCCCCCCCACCCCCCCCCACACACACACACACGCACACACACACACACACACACACACACACACACACACACACACGCGCACACACACACACACACAAACACACACACGCACGCACGCACGCACACACACACACACACACACACACACACCTACCTTTAGTTTCTCCTCTCCGGTAAAACGGGACACGAGACAGGAAGAACCCTAATGAGGAGGTACCGTCCAGCTGGCGAGCCGAGCTGAACCGTGGAGAGGAAGCGGCCGCAGGCGGGCTAGATACACGCTTGGCTGGTAAAGTATCGCGGGGAGGGCAGCGGTAACTCAACGGAGCCTCCGCGGACGTCGCTAGGCTGGATGGGATTACTGGAACCGCAGGGCGAGCTGTCCTGCTTCGTCCTCCACCTCCGGCTGACTGAAGAAGAAATTCCAACCAAAAAAATCTATTCGGTTAAATGTTGTAATGATCGCCACCGAGTACATAAAACGTGGTAGCTACTATCGATTCCTCCTGACGATTCTGCGTCAGTCTACGGGGACCGATTCCACGACCGAGGCTGTGGATCGACCGAGTGCGCTACGGCGGCATGAGACTCGTCGGTTCGGCGGGAGGTGATGAATAATGCATGATGGAGGCGGGCGCTGGGCTCTGCTCGTCTGCGCGCTGCCTACTATAATAGAAGTCGAATGCAGGTCGATCGATGCCAATCAAATGTAGACCATTATTGTGTACGCGATGCCGACTCTTGCATTTTTATGAACATCCATCAGAAATAATGTGGTAGTGACTCAAATGAACGGGGATATTGTGTGTCCCAGTGCGGCAGTTGCAATGGCCAAGTTACAGCCCAAGCTTGCGGTAGCTCCACAATAGGCTACACGTTGATAACTGTAGGCTCCCGTCCACAATAGGCTTTCTATAGCTTTTTTAAGTGTGTGTGCGTGTCTATTTGTAGCATTTGATTCAGACCAATTAGGAGTAGCCGATAACGCTTCACACCAGCAGAAGGCAGTAGAGATCACTCATAAACCTGCACCTCTTACTTCACCACCTGGGCTGTGATTTTTTATTTTTCCACTGGGAATGGTAAACTGTAATTCACTGTCCTGGGGGAGACCTTGTCAGAACCAGTTTTTTGGCACAATATAGTCGTTTATATCGTCTGTTGAGTCATTTAAATGCTTTTGCAGGTCAGGTGGAGGTCTGGAAAGAAGCAGCCAGCCTATAGGCTATGTTACCGGTTGCCTCAGCCCTGCCTGACAGACACACCCCTGCAAGCTTGTGTTATGTCTAAATGTATTGAGAAATACAGGCTTCTCCCCCTGCTTGGCTCTGGAGCGGTCCCCTCCTCGTCCCACCCTGCTCTGACTTGTCCCGGGGATTCTAGTAGTGATGATTAGTATATCTCGTCTCTGGTATCGGCTTACTCACGCTTTCCCAGACTCCTCCTTCACTGCAGACGTGCTTATCTCCATGAAGGTGGAAAAAAAAACATTATTTCTCAACCACAAAGAAGAATGGGAGCTCACGCTAGTATCTAACACTAGTAAGCGTTTCATTGTACATGGTACCAGGGGTGAAATGTTGACTGAAAAAGTGGGTATAGGCTACTCTGACTGAAGAAGTTTTTCCACTGTTAGACACGTGGGTTTAGCTCACTTTCACAGTGATAAACACCTAACTACTTCCTTTTCCCTCCTGACTAAGCCTATCTCTGGAAGCAGTGTTATCACAGAGAGAGATAAGGCGCTGAGAAAGCACATCTCGCTTTGCCGACAAGCTTACAGCATGGAATCGAGCGCTTTTAATCTTGTAGAGAATGCAAACATCTGGGCCGTTGTGAGGGTTGATCAAACAACGCTGTCTCTAGATGTCTGCACCTGGATGGAGGGCGAGGAGACAGAGAGAGCTACCGTCTGCTATCTGAAAGGAGATCTTCCTATGTTCCCATATCACGAAGCAGGCACGTGATTTCTGGTCTCCTGGATTTATCACTCGGTGTCTGGAATTTGGATTATGTTTTGGAGACGAGTCTTTCTCTCTTGGGACTCGGAGGGAGGCCATGTTGGAAATAGCTCCGTCGTTGGAGATCATTATAACGTCCCCAGAGGGACGAGCAATTATTTTTCAATCACAGAAATAATAATGACCCCTGTGTTCTATTTTTGTCAACAAAATAGGCTCTACAGACCCCAAAAGACCACACACACACACACACACACACACAGACTGACTCACACCTCGCATACAGTAACTGCCCATCCCTAAAAACATACCCAGCTTATTGAAGCCCTGCTTGTGAACTGACTGAACCTGTCTTTCTGCACACATGACTGAACCCTGGTGTTCCCTTACCCCCCATGCATGCTTATGCAAATCAAGTGAGTTACATGACTAGTCTAGTAGCCAAAGCTTCCACACAGGTCCCCGCTATCTGTGTATATGTGTGTAAAGAGAACACAAAGAAAACACCCTTTTTTTTTTAAAATGTTAAAACACGGACACAGATCAAGCTCTGGCATTGGGAGACTCCGCCTGCACGGCCAAAGTAATGAACAAAGCAGTAAAGGGAAAAAAGGCCTAACGTGAAATAGATTAGATTCTCAGTTGTTCAGTGCCAGTGCTTAATTGAATAAGAGCCTATCAGCTGTGATTGATAAGCCACAGAGGCGAGCTGGCTGACCGGGCCGGCGAGGGGAGCAGTACAAAGCCCTGGCCTGAGAGGAAGGATGGGAATTTAATGCTTTAACACCGAGTTTCCAGAACCTTCTCCCACTGAAGACTGATGACCCGCAGCCTTTGTGGCGGATCCCAAACCGGCTTTTAGCACTCTCGGATTGCGCATGTGATTACTGACCTGCTGTTTGATGAATGGGCGCGGTGGTAGATCCATATTGCAGACCCGAAGCACCTCAGAAGTGGCCGACTGCCGCGTGTCCGAATGCTCGGGTGGATTTATCAGTGTAGCTTGTCAAGTCTGATCAACCTGTTGACCCACATGTGTTCGATACACCAGGTCTAGAAATGAGTATATGTAAGAATGTAATGGATGAAACAAAAGCTACTTTCTCTGTCTCTCTCTCACACACACACACGTACACTACCCTAGGCCCACACACACACACACACTTCACTACCCTAGGCCCACACACACACTTCACTACCCTAGGCCCACACACACACACTACACTACCCTAGGCCCACACATACACACACACTACACTACCCTAGTCCCACACACACTACCCTAGGCCCACACACACACACTACACTACCTTAGGCCTACACACACACACTACACTACCCTAGGCCCACACACACACACACTACACTACCCTAGGCCCACACACACACACTACACTACCCTAGGCCCACACACACACACACACACACACACACACACTACCCTAGCTGATAGCCTAGGGAGACAGAGACCTTGCTGCTTAGTTAGAAGTATCTCTCAGTCACGGTCTGTTGATTTTGTCCACCTTACACATTCAACAACTGCACATGCTGACGACATGCATTCATGGGCGGAGGTCTGCGCTCTCCAAACACCCTTTCTAGTTCATATCTAGAATAGGACTCAGCTGTTCCGGGGCCTTTGTGAGATACTGCGTTTCCTGACTGGCCTCGAGTGTCACAGGTCTGCATGAAGGTTCGATATTGATCAATTACAGGTCACTGAGGATATTGATCAATAACAGGTCACTGAGGCCGTAAAGGATAGGATGCCTTTGAAGATCCACCCCTAGGGTCACTGTATGAAAAGGCATAATGGGACTAGACATTTTCACATTTGTTCAATATATAATTCACTAGCTGTTTTTGCTCGTTTTGTTCTCATGTAACAATGTCCACTGTGTCCTCTAGAAGTGCTAAAAGCCGTTCCAAATGGGAACGTTCCCATTGATAAACAGACGGTTCTCTTGGCAGCGTTTGTGTTGGTTTTTGGGCGGCGCGGAGGAAGCCCTTCTCTGAGGCAGAACACGCCTCTCCTCTCATGTTCGGCAGAAGCTGCGGCCCTATCTATCTATCTATCTATCTATCTATCTATCTATCTATCTATCTATCAGAATAATAATTTTAAAGAAAAAAAACACTCCCTAACATTCCCTACATGTATTAATTTACCCACTCATTTTCAACAAAATCTGAGAGAATACGATTGGATGTGTGGATGACAAGTAGCCGTCTGTATCGCCAGGTAGACTCAATCCCCCAGAGGCGCTCCTCCGCTGGCAGCCAGACGCCGGCCGCCACCGCGCAGCGGGCAGCCGCTCCATCACCGTCACACGGCTGACGGCTGACATTGACTCGCCGTTTAAGTCGCTCCTCTTAATAGAATTCATACCCGTGAAGGTCGCAGGGCCCCTATGGTTATTTAAGCAGCGCCCTAACAAACTGTCACAGAAGCGCGGGGAACAGACAGAGAAGGCACACCTAATGAAACTTTGAATGAGCTGCTTTTAAGGGATCTTCGACCCATTGCTCCTAACCTACGTCGATACCAAGCGAAGGCCAAATTGAATTAAGCCTCCTCACTATCACACACTACACTAGATAGAAGGGGCTGATTGTGATGGTATTGTGTAGCTCTGAAAGTCTTCTGCTCACCACTAATACAGTCTTATGGTGTCCATGGGTTTGAACTCCTACAGTCACACACACGCGCGTGCACAGTCCCTCAGCCACAGTCTGGAACTAACAAACCAACAAACTAGAAGGGCTGTGAATGCAAACATCCGCCCACTATGCATGTTGTCAGCATGTACAGCTGTTGAATGTGGGCTTTTCTATACTAATGAAAAAGAAAAAGAACTTGTGGATCCCCCAAATACTCTATCTCGCAATATCAGAAATAACCACCAGATGTCACTGTGGTGCATAATATAACAAGGCCAAATGCCCTATCTGGCAATGTTAACGAAAGTGAAAAATAATTTGTGCCGCTGCCCTGTGATTCGGATCCACTCCAATTGTGATTGGGTTCTAAGTCGGCACGCGCTACACACCTCCGCCACGTTTCATGAAAACCGGTGCGGTAGTTTTTGTGTAATCGCGCTAACAAACAAACGAGCCAACAAACCAAAAACAACTCACAGCACCGAAAACATAACGGCCTGCCAGACATGGCCCCGGCGTAACAAATGCAGAGATTAGGGTGTCATGGTGTCGTGTTTCTCTGACCAGAGAATAGATTAAACCTTCTACAGAGGCTGCGGACCCCCAGTCCCATTTCACACAGCTTATTAACCTGGCAGGCTCCAGGATTTTTTTTGGGGCCGATTCCATTTTAACCTGCGTTGCGTTCCCACTGGAGGGCTTTTCGCCCGGCGGACCGGTGCCATAACCTAAATTGGATTTCCTTTCTGCAAGGCTGCGCGCTCCCAAGCACTCCTCTGCATCAGATCTCTCTCCTTCTGTCCATCTATTAATCTGATCCGTCCTCTCCAGCTCTTCTGGCCTGCTCTCTGGAGGGGCCGGGGGGGGGGGGGCGGTAGGAAGGGTGGAGGGGTTCGCTGCTGTTTCTCCGCTAACTCCGCCCCCGCGTTAACTCACCCTCCTGCGTGCTACTGTGCGAACAAACACATCCTGCGCTATCGCACTCTCTCTCTTGTTGTGATCTCGACGACCATGAAGGGGATTGTGGGAGAAACGGGATCAAATCCTCGTTACGGCGACGAGGAGATCTAATCAGGAGGCGTTGAGATGTCACGGTTCTATTAGAAAAAGAACCTGAACACTCTCCTGAAGCCCCTCCACACTGCGGTCTGAAATAGCGCTACTGCAGTCCTTCTTCTGCCGCCCACAGAAGACGTAGCTCACACGCCAATGATTGGCTGCGATTGTATAATTGTGCTGATGATCCTGTAACAGTATGCCCACCTTGTTGATCCCCTGGACTGGGGGGGGGGGGGGGGGTCCCGGTTGGAAGGGGTGGATGGGGAGGGGGGAGTGCAGAGGGGAAGTTGAGATGGAGGTGGAGGCCCCCTTTGTGGGCACAGGAGATAGGAGGCTTAGCGTGAGCCCCCGAGCCGATTGATCCTGCTAATCGTTTTATCCCGCTGTAATGTAGATCTGCGTTTGAAGGAATTTGAAGCCATCGCTGTCAAATCAGCTACATGGCTGAGATGAGTCTGCAGCTGGATAGACCCTTCATCTGTTATATGTTACAACTCTCTAGTGTGAACCAGTTAGTTTAGTGTGTGTGTGTGTGTGTGTGTGTGTGTGTGTTTGACATGGTGAAGGGCATTGTGGCTGATGTTATTGATTGTGTGATTGATTAGCTGATTGAGTGATAAATGGAGATTGCTCTGACATGCCACGCCTCATTTCACAGATGCAAAGTAGGGAGACCCTGTTTCAACTAAGAGCACCTCAGATGAAGGCAGGCAGGGATGGAGGGCTTCGTTTGACCTTCTAATACCATAACCATAATCTACTAAACCATAACCTTCTAATACCATAACCATAATCTACTAAACCATAACCTTCTAATACCATAACCATAATCTACTAAACCATAACCTTCTAATACCATAACCATAATCTACTAAACCATAATCTTCTAATACCATAACCATAATCTACTGAACCATAACCTTCTAATACCATAACCATAATCTACTGAACCATAACATTCTAATACCATAACCATAATCTACTAAACCATAACCATAATCTACTGAGCCATAACCTTCTAAAACCATAACCATAATCTACTAAACCATAACCTTCTAATACCATAACCATAATCTACTAAACCATAACCTTCTAATACCATAACCATAATCTACTAAACCATAACCTTCTAATACCATAACCATAATCTACTAAACCATAACCTTCTAATACCATAATCATAATCTACTGAACCATAACCTTCCAATACCATAACCATAATCTACTGAACCATAACCTTCCAATACCGTAATTTCCCACCCGTGAACTCGTACCAGATCGATGTACTCCCAGTTGTGCTCTCTGACGTCACACAGCCTTCCAAACAAGATGGCAGCCCACATGGGTACGGCGACAAAGATAACTTAGGGCAACGGAAAGTAAATTTGTACGTTGTAATCAAAATAATACAAATGAGTATGCACTACAATCTGCTATGTGTATGTAATGATGCCCAAATATGTTGACAGGAGATAGCTAGTGCTAGCTAGCGCTGGCTAGCTAATGGTAGGTGAACCTGAACTTGACCATGCAAACGGCGAAAAATCGATGATGTCAATAACTGAAATTATGTAACGTATGATTTCTTAGCATAGGGAAATTAGGCATACAATTTTTAGCTTGCCAGCTCTGACAGCGTGCCAAATCTCAAGCTTTTGCCATATTGGCTTGTTTACATGTATCCAGAATTCCACTCACTCAGACAGTTTGCCTGGAACGCTAAGAAGTCGTGACTTCTTCGACTTGAAGTCGTAACTTACAGGCTCAAAATCCTATCTGGAACGCGGCATCTCTCTGTCTCTCTCTCGCTCTCTCCCTCCCTCTTTCCCTCTCCCTCTCTCTCTCTCCTCAGTGGTAAACAGGAATGATGAACAAAGAGGTTTGAGTTGTCTTTGACAGGACAATTTTGTGCAGAGGGGTGAGTATGTGTGTGTGCGTGTGCATGTGTGTGCGTCCGTGCTTTTAGTGTGTGTGTGCGTGTATGCACGCTTTTGTGTGTGTGTGTGTGAGTGTGTGCACGCTTTTGTGCCTCTCTGCATATGTGCGTACTTGTGCATGTGTATGTGCATGTGTGTGTGTCTGTGTATACAATACCCTCAAATATACTTGTGTGCTGCCGGACGACACCGGAGATGTGATCATCATTCACCACCCTCTCCCCAAAAAAACTTGACACTCCCCTCACGGCAACAGAAGAGCAGCATAGCAACCGGTTGCTAGGGATGGCGGTGATGGGCCCAGATGTGGCTGGTGGGCGAGCTACATGCTAACAGGAGGAATTCCCCCGCGACCGGGGCTATCTATCGCATGCATGCCACCACCCCTGGTTGCCATGGTGACGGTGTGGAGGTTGGCTGTGCCGAGGAGCAGTTGGTGTGTGAGTGTGTGTGTGTATGTGGCGGGGGGGGGGGGGGGCAGGGTGCTAGCTTCTGTGAATAAGACGTGGGCGTCTCATTGAAGAGCAGAATGCCACACACACACACACACACACACACACACACACACACACACACACACACACAATCTCTCTCTCTCTCTCTCTCTCTATAACACACACACACACTGACATGGGTATGGTTTAGTGATGGTTACTCCATAAAAAGCCAAAAGCTGACATTGCACACAATTTAGACGTTGATTAACAAAAATAAATGATTTCCTCATGTAGACATTAGAGGAAGTAGATCAAGATCAATGGTTCCCTGCTGTTGGATTGAGCTGAATTAAATGGCTAGTGAGGTAGAATAGAGAGAGATGAGTCTCTGAAGTCATGATTGGTGGACTGATAGTATTCAAACCCTTTACTGGCCCCTACTGGCGAAGAGTGGAACATTACCAAACTCAACAAATTACTACCCTGAACACTCAAGAAATGACTACCCTGAACACTCAACAGTACCCTGAAAACTCAACAAATGACTACCCTGAAAACTCAACAAAAGACTACCCTGAAAACTCAACACTACTCTGAAAACTCAACAAATTACTACCCTGAAAACTCAACAAATGACTAATAAACTTTAATAACCCCTGGAATGGGAGTTACAGCAGCGCGAAGGTACAGAATAGACCAGAGTAAAGAATATACATCAGAATAATGAATATAGAATATACACAGAAGAGTACGTACGTATATAGCCTACATACAAACAATCCACCTGGTACATCTTCTCAGACAAGGGCTGCATTCCGATACTGATTCCATACTATATAGGACGCAAAAAAAGGATGTAGTGTGTCCCAATAAGCCACATGCAGGAAGGCAAAAATACCAGGATGTCCTACTACATCCGGTCGTATACCTCAAGCCCCCAGGATCAGCTTGGCGCATTGAAGCCACCATGGGCTTTCAGGCCAAGCCCGGTATTGCAAGTCAAATCAAGGCATGCGGCCCAAGAACCCTTATTTCCCATGTTAGTGGATGATGATAGATAGGGCTAGAAAAGGAAAACAAAATTTTTCTGGGTATCATTCAGCATCAGAGACCAATCTTATCAATATAAACTTTTAGTTTTAGGGGTTTTGGGGTTTTTGAAGCCACCAATACCTGTATTGAGCCATTTAAACATGTGCTGTGCACGAGCCTCGGGGACGCGCTGGTCGCGCGTTCGTGAGTCCTGCGATCTCGGGAAAGCACGTGACCATAGGAAGACCCGCCCTACTCTGCCTCTGATTGGATAGGAAGTCATGTAATGACGTCGGTTAATATTTGCTATGCTTTAGCAATGAAGCTTATGATCATGCTAATCATAGATATGAACGTATGTCTATGATGCAAATGATCATGACATGTGGTTACTTTAGGACATCGTTGGAAAAGATCTAGAGGGTAAGTGGGTCAATGTTGAATAACTTAGCTAACATTACCTAATGTTACATTTCTTTATATTAACATCAACTATATTGATAGGCTAGGGAGCTATGCTAACGGTAGCTAATGCTAACGGCTTAGGGTTAACGTTAGTTAGTTAATGCTAACGTTACGTTCGGAGGTCTCAGATGTATTTCAATTTTAACAATGTTGAGCATGATCAATGTGACATTGTTCATACATTGATTACAGTCTGTAATCTTGTCTGGCATTATTTAGCTATAGTGGGCTGATGCTTGCTGCTGCTACTATAGCATTTGCCACATTATACATCAAATTAATCAAGCATAGTGTTATTACCTGAAGGCATTATTACCATTGCAAGTAAGCATGCCATGTATATGCCATGCCTGGAAATCAAATTAATAGTGTAATTATTCCCCATCATAGCTCATTGTACACTGATATAATCATTCTCCTTGCCTTTGCTAATACTCATCTCTTTTATCAAACTTTGTGCTAGGAAAGAAATCTGGCTGTGATTCGTCGCTAGTGCTCATCCAGGCTGTTGTCATCTCCCGCCTGGACTCCTGCAACTCCCTACTTGCTGCCATCCTGCAGCGTTGGCCATCAGACTCCTGGAGAAAGCTGCTGCTGACCTGGTGTTCAACAGCCCCATGCTCTTCCACAAAACTTCCCTACTCTGTTCTCTGCACTGGCTCCCTGCGCTGTCCCATCCAGTTTAGGACTGTGGTTCGAGCCTACAGGGCAAATGAACAGCTCCCTCCGACCTCCAGGCTGTGGTCAAGCTCTGCTGCCTTGAGGTGATTGGTTCCCCAGTTGCTCCAAGCCCCCCTACGGCAGATTGGCGTGGCCATGGCTTTTTTCTGTCCTGGCCTCACAATGGTGGGAACTGTCCACTGATGTCAGTACAGCAGAGTCGCTGCCCATCTTTCGCCGCATGCTGAAAATTCACCTGTTCAAGATGTGCCCTGGACCCTTCCTTTTAACACCTATTTTATTTGTTCTTGTACTTTGTCTTTAGCAACAGGTTAAGCTCTTAGACGCTTGTTTAGAAAGGAGATGCACTTATGAGTTCTAGCGAGCAGTGGTACTGTAGTGAAGCTGCAGTGTCACTAATGAAAGACTAATGGGGTGCACCTGAACTGCGGACGCTGACAGAGGCTCTGATCACCCTCAGCTGGACTTGATTGCTGAGGGGATGGACTAAGAAAGCAGAGCCAGTCGGGCAGTCTGGGGAGCGGAGCTTCATCTCCCTCAGGGCAACTAGTCTGACGAAGCAATTGTTAACTTGCACTCACGGGAGAGGATAACATGCCTGTCTAGCCCAGCTTAAACTATGCGCCCATGTACCAGTGTGCCGACTCAGGGTGATATCTAGTTTGTTTGCAATTGAGTGTGCCTGCCTATACAGGGTGATCCAGTGTGGAATTTACTGTTTGTGTGCGCGTGTGTGTGTGTTTGTGTAAACGTTGAGTGCCATACCGAGTGCCCACCTACGTGGGGTGAATTGCTGTGATGCTGGGTGTGGCTATTCTGATACTGGATGGACAGACCTGTCTGAGGGAGAGGTGTCACCGATTGGCCAGACTCCCATCAGGCCCACAAAGAACCTGCTGTTTCATGAGTTGGTGCAATAAATGACATGTTTTCTTAGGTTGTTGTCTAGTGTGCTGTTGTTGTTCTCAGCTCTCTTAACACCGGACTATACCAGGGACTAAAGGTGGTGGCAGAGCCTTAGCACATTATGGAGGAACCATGTCCCTTGACATCAGTGGACAGTTCCCACCATTGTGAGGCCAGGACAGAAAAAAGCCATGGCCACGCCAATCTGCCGTAGGGGGGCTTGGAGCAACTGGGGAACCAATCACCTCAAGGCAGCAGAGCTTGACCACAGCCTGGAGGTCGGAGGGAGCTGTTCATTTGCCCTGTAGGCTCGAACCACAGTCCTAAACTGGATGGGACAGCGCAGGGAGCCAGTGCAGAGAACAGAGTAGGGAAGTTTTGTGGAAGAGCATGGGGCTGTTGAACACCAGGTCAGCAGCAGCTTTCTCCAGGAGTCTGATGGCCAACGCTGCAGGATGGCAGCAAGTAGGGAGTTGCAGGAGTCCAGGCGGGAGATGACAACAGCCTGGATGAGCACTAGCGACGAATCACAGCCAGATTTCTTTCCTAGCACAAAGTTTGATAAAAGAGATGAGTATTAGCAAAGGCAAGGAGAATGATTATATCAGTGTACAATGAGCTATGATGGGGAATAATTACACTATTAATTTGATTTCCAGGCATGGCATATACATGGCATGCTTACTTGCAATGGTAATAATGCCTTCAGGTAATAACACTATGCTTGATTAATTTGATGTATAATGTGGCAAATGCTATAGTAGCAGCAGCAAGCATCAGCCCACTATAGCTAAATAATGCCAGACAAGATTACAGACTGTAATCAATGTATGAACAATGTCACATTGATCATGCTCAACATTGTTAAAATTGAAATACATCTGAGACCTCCGAACGTAACGTTAGCATTAACTAACTAACGTTAACCCTAAGCCGTTAGCATTAGCTACCGTTAGCATAGCTCCCTAGCCTATCAATATAGTTGATGTTAATATAAAGAAATGTAACATTAGGTAATGTTAGCTAAGTTATTCAACATTGACCCACTTACCCTCTAGATCTTTTCCAACGATGTCCTAAAGTAACCACATGTCATGATCATTTGCATCATAGACATACGTTCATATCTATGATTAGCATGATCATAAGCTTCATTGCTAAAGCATAGCAAATATTAACCGACGTCATTACATGACTTCCTATCCAATCAGAGGCAGAGTAGGGCGGGTCTTCCTATGGTCACGTGCTTTCCCGAGATCGCAGGACTCACGAACGCGCGACCAGCGCGTCCCCGAGGCTCGTGCACAGCACATGTTTAAATGGCTCAATACAGGTATTGGTGGCTTCAAAAACCCCAAAACCCCTAAAACTAAAAGTTTATATTGATAAGATTGGTCTCTGATGCTGAATGATACCCAGAAAAATTTTGTTTTCCTTTTCTAGCCCTATCTATCATCATCCACTAACATGGGAAATAAGGGTTCTTGGGCCGCATGCCTTGATTTGACTTGCAATACCGGGCTTTGGCCACTACGTCAAATGGCTTCATGCGCCGGTGAGCAACTTTCATTGAAATGAATAGGCAGCCATTTTCAATGCCGTCTCCAGTTATATTATACCTCCATGGTATACCTCCATGAAGCCAGGGCTGCGTTCCGAATCGCATACTACCCTACTATATAGTATGCCAAAACAGGATGTAGTATGTCCCAATGCATAGTATGCCACATGCAGTATGGCAAAAAATACCAGGATGTCCTACTACATCCGGTCGTATTTCGCAGTATGCAAGCCAGCAGGCTTTTCTGACCCACAAACCTGTGCTCAGCGGAAATTACGTCACATGTGCGAGTCACGACAGCTGTAGACTAATGCCGCGTCATGGACAACGACGGATGTGGGCAGATTTCAAGGTGCAATGTTATGACAAAGTGGTATGTCCTAACTGTATGCATACTGCGTGCAAAGTATGTACTTTCTAGAGGCAGCTGTAGTACGTACTGGTAGTTAAAAGAAGAAGTATGCGATTCGTAACGCAGCCAAGGAGAAAAAGACAGATTCAGCCCTGTGACAGGCACGGCTGTGAACAGGCCTCTTACAACCAGAGAGTGTAAGACAACATCATCTGGATTCCATATCCAAACATGGCGTCCGACAGATACAGAGTTATTTTGGGGATATGGTGCATTGTGTTCATATCCATAAAACCTTGAGGAAACTAAATTACACCGATTACCTTCTAGAGGAAGAATGTTGCTTTTGGCTCTGCGGGCAGGTAGCCTTAATTGATTCAGTACACCCGGAGCCTCGTGCTGATATATATACTAGGGAACAAAACAGCAAGTATCAAAAGCAGATCCCAGCGACCTTCCCTGGCATACGAAAACAATAGGCTCTAAATTTAGCCGCCCGCTTGTCTGCATTCATACGATTGAACTGGGAATGGAATCACATCGCAGCTCAGAACAACGCGAGGGTTAGTCCAGGCCTTTTCGCCGTTGGCATGACTTACGCTACCGCAGCGCACGGCGGCGCTACACCCCCAGCCCTCCCAAAGCATCCTGGGAATGCAGGCTTGTTATAAATAGGTGCTACTTGATGCAAAACAGAACATTCCTCCGGACTGACCTATAAAAAGCCTGACAGTTGGAGGAATATCGGAGAGATGCAGCTATGCTTCCCATCTGGCATGCGTGTATATGTCTAAGAGGGGTGCGATTAGCTCTGTGTGCGTGCGTGCGTGCGTCAAATGGTAAATTTTACACATTTCATAATCCTTCAACAGGAGGAAAAGATCCATCCTTATACGGACTATCGACAGATCCCAGATGAAAGAACGTGACAGTTTCCGTGAATTATCTTTCTTGACATGAACCATCCTACGTGGTGAGCCATCAAACATGATTGGTCCATTTCTACTGTGTGTGTTTGAGTCTCTTCTCCACCACAAACAACACCCCCCACCACCCCCACACCAACGAATAAAGCATTGTGATAGTGGCTGCGTTGCGAATCGCATACTACTGTACTATATAGTATGCCAAAACAGGATGTAGTATGTCCCAATATATAGTATGCCACATGCAGTATGGCAAAAATACCAGGATGTCCTACTACATCCGGTCGTATTTTGCAGTATGCAAGCCGGCAGGCTTTTCTGGCTATTCTGACCCACAATCCTGTGCGCAGCGTGATGTGCGTCACATGAGCGAGTCGTGACAGCTGTAGACGAATGTCGCGTTATGGACAGCAACGGATGTGGGCAAATTTCAAGGCGCAATGTTATGACAAGGTAGTACTGTATGTCCCAACTGGATGCCTACTGCTTGCAAAGTACGTACTTTCTAAGGGCAGCTGTAGTAGGTACTGGTAGTAAGAAGTAGAAGTATGCGATTCGGAACGCAGCCAGTGTCTCTGTGTGTTGACAGTAAAGCCAATGGGTGTGGCCCCCCTGGTCACGACCTCGGCCCCCCGAGGTCCCCCAGCATGCATCTCTCTCCGTCTGTCTGTGTGGTCAGGAATGAGCCATTGGGGGATTTTTGCTGATTAGCAATGGCCTGGCATGACATTGCGTTTTTATATGCAGTTCAAGAACACAAGATGCCTTTGATGAATCTGTTAGGGTTTCAGTCGAGGACCCAAAATCACACGGACATGATCGGCAAGGGGGTGAAGCCCGGAGGTGTGTTTATTGACAAGGTGAGGGTCAGCCAGGAGCAGGTCAGACAGACAGGTGAGGGTCAGTCAGACAGGTGAGGGTCAGTCAGACAGGTGAGGGTCAGACAGGTGAGGGTCAGGCAGACAGGTGAGGGTCAGACAGACAGGTGAGAGTCAGGCAGGACCAGGTCAGTGAGACAGGTGAGGGTCAGGCAGGGACATGGTAGTCAGACAGGTGAGGGTCAGGCAGGACCAGGTCAGTCAGACAGGTGAGGGTCAGACAGGTGAGGGTCAGGCAGGACCAGGTCAGTCAGACAGGTGAGGGTCAGGACCAGGTCAGACAGACAGGTGAGGGTCAGACAGGGTTCAGATAGAGGCCGCTAGGTTAGGGCTAGAGACGTGACCCACTAGGCTGGTCAGCGATCTGGCGCAGGCCGGTGTGTGGAGCGGCTTGATGAGCTGCAGGTGCGAGCGGCTTCTTAACCTCGTTGATGAGCCCCAGGTGTGGGATCTCTCGGTGGCTGGTTAGGGAGGAGCGCAGTCACAGAGATGAACGGCAGGTGTTGGTTGGGAGCGCACCGCGCTCGAGTCCGCTGCTGATGAGCTCGCAATTCCCTCTGCGCCCTCCGGGAGGTGCTCGGGGACTCATCTTCAGGGACAGGGACAGGTTCAGAGACGGGTTCAGAGACAGAGGCAGGGACAGGCTCAGAGGCAGAGACAGGGACAGGTGCAGAGACAGGTTCAGAGACAGGGTCAGAGACAGGTTCAGAGACAGGGTCAGAGACAGAGACAGGGACAGAGACAGGGACAGGGACAGAGACAGGCTCAGAGACAGGTTCAGAGACAGGTTCAGAGACAGGGTCAGAGACAGGTTCAGAGACAGGGTCAGAGACAGATTCAGATACAGGGTCAGAGACAGGGTCAGAAACAGGTTTAGAGACAGGGTCAGGGACAGAGGCAGAGACAGGGTCAGAGACAGGGACAGGGTCAGAAACCGGTTTAGAGACAGGGTCAGAGACAGGGTCAGAGGCAGGGACAGGGTCAGAGGCAGGGACAGGCTCAGAAACAGAGGTAGGGACAGAGACAGGTTCAGAGGCAGAGACAGAGGCAGGGTCGGGGGCACATCCATGGTCGGGGGAAATGGACCGGCGAGGCCGTGGCAGAATCCAGCTAAGCCCCCAGAATGAGGCTACTGAACAGTAATCGCTTCAAAGGCTCACCGGCTGGACAGCTTGCTCCCATTTCACACCAATCTCTCAATGTAATAAGCAGAATGCAATCTATATCAAAGGGAAGGACATCGCCCCACAGGAGATGAAAAAGTACCTGCGCATGTTTGTGTACATGGCAGAGCGCCAGCATGGGGCCACCGCCAAGCGCTCTGGGTAAAAGGAGCAGTCCTTGGCAGTGAGAGGAGTGTATGGTTCTGTCTGCAGCTGGAGAGGAACCGTTCCAGAGAGTTCCATAAAGGCCCCAGAACGCCTGGATGTTCTTAGAAAACAGGTGAAAAATGGAACACTAAAAGCCCAAGGCTTCCCAGGGGGGATCGATAAAGCATCTTATCTGATAGTGAAAGCTGAAGTATTCCTGGAAAAAGGGGCAAAAGCACTTAGTCCCAGGACGTGTTCTTACACACACACTGCCAGGACAAAATAGATCCAGACGGCCTGTTTGAGGCTTAGACCTAATTATTACATCAGTAGTCAAGTGTACGTATGGGTCTGGTGGAAGTGTAAGTATAAATGTTTATCTATAGGCTACAATATGTTTTGATGTGTATATTTACAGGTATATTTACCTCTGTCCCAGTGAAAGTGCAGGGCCATGTTTTCTGTGGTGTGTGTTTATTGGTTGGTCGGTTGGTTTATTGGTTGGCTAGTTTGTTTGCAGGTGGTAGTTGGTTAATGATGAGGATAATCTAAGACAAAAGAGAGACAGATATTTTTCAAATTATATAAATTATAAGATTATATTTTGGACCATTTAAAGACATACTACAAATTATTCTCTTTCAAATATTTGGAGTTTCATGAAATGGACACATGACACAAAAAAGACAAAATTCAATGCAATTTATACTTTATTTTTTATGCATTTAAGAAATCATCAAACAAATAAACAATTAGTTGGCCTTCATACAGATTTTAAAATTAAATAAATGTCCTCTTCTAAACTTGGTATAGACTAGATTCATGTGTGCTCAGCTGAAATGAATAGAAGAAGCATATTTTCACAAATAGTTTTGACGATTTGTCTTATCTGCAATAAATAAGGAGAATGCTTTCTATTAAACATCGTTTGAAGATATACACACAATATGTTTAAACCCCTGTCTACTAGTGTCCTTTCTAGGTCGTATTTCTACACTCACCGGCAACTTTAGTAGGTACACCTTGCTAGTACCAGGTTGGACCGCCTTTTGCCTTCAGAACTGCCTTCATTCTTCGTGGCATCGCTTCAACAAGGCGTTGGAAACATTCCTCAGAGATTTTGATCCATACTGACATTCCTCCCCATTCTGATGCTCGGTTTGAACTCCAGCAAGTCATCTTCACCAGGTCTACGTGCCTAAACGCAATGAGTTGCTGCCGTGTGATTGGCTGATTAGCTCTTTGTGTTATTAACAAGCAATGAACAGGTGTACCTAAAAAAGTGTCCAGTGAGCATACAGTAGATCCTACACATCAAAATTACTGAGTATACAGTGCATGAACACGTCTTAAAATCCCAGGAAATATTGCTGACAGGGCCTTTGAAGCCGGACTCCGTGACCCGGCCCCCCCCCGCCACGCCCTCACACCAGGCCCTCATTGAGGAGCATGACCTGCTCCACGGCGTTCATGCTCAGGCAGCTCCGCCTCTTGCTGAACACGTCGCCGGCCTTGGTGAAGAGGCTGCGGCAGGGCACGGCGGAGGCGGGCACGCTCAGGTACTTCCTGGCCAGGTGGAACAGGTGCGGGTACACCTTGCAGTGCCTCTCCCAGTAGTGCAGCGGGTTCTCTCCGCGGTGCAGGTAGGCGTCGCTCAGGTAACGCTGCACCTCCACCGCCGCGTCCGCCGTGCTGCTCTGCACGCTCTGCGTCTCGCCCACCTTGCTGTCGAACATCTCCCACAACCCCCCGCCGGCGCCGCCACCCTGGACCCGCGACGAGGCGGAGGAGGAGGACGCCGGCAGGGGGGACGCCGGGCCGGAGGAGGCGGACGGCCGGGGCGGCGGCGAGGAGGAGGAGTACGGCGCCGCCGCCTCCTCGGAGCCGGGGACCCGGATCAGGGCGGCGCACTCGGAGGTGAGCAGCTTGACGGGCTCCTGGGCGCTGGCCGGGCTGCCGAACGCCAGAACCTTGAACTGCGGGTCCAGGAGGGTGGCTAGTGCCAGCACCGGCTCCATCTCCACACCACCACAGCTGGCCTGCAGCGCCCTCTGCAGGTGGCAGGCCAGCTGGTCGGCCGCGGGGTGGCAGGGCGGGGATGAGGACTTCTTCTCCAGGATGATCCTCAGCATGCGGACCAGGGGGATGACCTTGGAGGCGGAGACGCGTCTCTCCGAGGAGAGCTCGGCCGTGGCCTGGTGGAAGGGGTCCAGGACCCCCAGGCACTGGTGGATGACATCGTAGTCGGCCGAGCCCAGCGGGCTGATGTCCGTGTCCAGGGTGCTGAGGGCGGCCGCCACGGCCTCGCGCTGGTGGAACAGACGCTGGAGCATGGAGAACGAACTGTTCCACCTGGGAGTCATAAGAACGTAAGAACACATCAAATCAGTTCAACACTACTGCCAATTTCTCACCTACCACTGCTCTGTCTCAGTTCTGAACCAGGATTTGAACTACTAGTGGCTAAACTGGGCCTCACTCTCTGAACTAGTCCTACTAGCACCTGGATGAGGCCTTGGGACCTGGACCAGAACTGGACCCTATTACAGAAAGTGGACTATATTATATAGTGTGTTCGCCATTTTTTTTTTTCTAGTGTTCGAATTCTTAACGGTTAATTTGATTCGCTATATAGTCGACTAGAAATTACCCACAATTCATAGTGGTTTCTAATGAACAGAGATGTACCCTACAATTTCTCGTTCACTACATACAGAATGGTGAGAGAGTGAATGAGTGAGGGTTTCAAACACAGCTCAGGTCAACCTTCCTGGACCAACCCTCGTCTTCTGACTGAACCTCCCTACAGAACCTGGATGAGGCCCTGTTACCTAGACTAGGTCAACCTTCCTGGACCAGCCCCTGTCTTCTTCTGACTGTACCTACAGAACCTCTTACAGAGTAGGTCAACCTCCCTGGACCCGCCCCCTGTCTTCTTCTGACCGTACCTGGACTCCACCTCCAGCAGTAGTTTCTGCCCGGGGCGGTTCAGCTGCTCCTGCACGGCCGCCAGGCGCTCCTTGGCCATGGGGCTGGACTTGAAGAAGGCCACGATGGTGCGCGCCTTGGACCGGATGACCTGCAGCTCCGCCGTGGCCTCCATGGACCTCTTCACCACCTGGTTGAGCACGTGAGCGAAGGATGGCAGCTGTAGCACGCCCAGCTTGTGCACCGTGGTGGCCATGCTGCTGTCCCCGGCGTCCGTCACGAAGGCGGCCACCTTGCTGTGGAGTCCCCACCCGGCCACCAGCTGGTTCCGGGCCTCCTCCTGATGGGCGGCCTTGTGGTTCTCCGGCAGCCTGGAGACCCCCAGGAGGAAGGTGCAGAGCCGGGAGGCCTCGGTCACCAGGTGGCCCGTCACCGAGATGTAGGTGTCCTTGTCTGCCGACATCCAGGTGTCGGAGGTCAGGCTGACGTAGTCGGCGCGCTCCACCTCGGACGCCACGCCGTCCTTGGTGGCGTCGATCTGGGAGAGCGCGCGGGCCTTCAGCGCCTGCTTGGCTGGCAGGACGTACTCCGGGTCCAGCTTCTGGACGAAGGCGGCGAAGCCCTCGTCCTCCACCAGAGAGAAGGGCTGGCAGTCCTTGATCAGCATGTTGAACAGGGCGTCGTCCAGGTCCTCCTGCCTGGTGGAGAAGGCTACGGAGGAGAAGCAAACGGCAGATACAAAGACAAATGGTTAACATGACATCTTCTATCATTAACATGTCAATTTAGGATGCTGTGAAGTGAGCTAAACACTATTACATCGAGACCGTTTTTAGTGGGTTAAAGTTTGTTTTTAAGATATTTATGTGGGCACTCCTGCTTTATTATATACTGTAGGACAGTGTAGATCGGCAGGAAAGGTGGGAGTGGGAGGGAGAGGGAGAGGGAGAGGGAGAGGGAGAGGGAGAGGGAGAGAGAGAGAGAGAGAGAGAAAGAGAAAGAAGGACTTGTGTTGCCCAGGCCGGATTCGAACTTAATTTTGAAGACAGACGCACCAAGAGCGCTCTGTGTCGTCACGCTGCTGGGGCTCAGCGTAGGGTTGACGACCGTCGTGCTGGTCAACAGCGGTCCGAGTCCCGCGGAGGTACTGGAGAACGTCGGGAAGGTCCCGGAGCTGCTGGAGAACGTCGGGAGGATTCCGGAGCCGTTCGAGAAGGAGGAGTGGATGGCGGCGTTGGGGAGCATGGCCAGCACCCCGGAGCTGGGGTTGCAGGTGTTGTACCAGGCTTCGCTGGGATGCCGGGACCGCAGGTGTCGGAGCATGGCCGAGGTGTTCTTGTTGAAGCTCAGACACTGAGAGCACAGCGAGCACTGGACCTTCCGGGGATCCACCAAGGTAAAGTGGTCCCACACCAGCGAGAAGGCTCTCTTAGCCTCGGACATCTTCTGGCTTGTAAACACAAAAACAACAGCAACCGAGTGGGACTTCGGAGTTTAAATCAACGTTTTATGGGGGCGGAAATGGACCGTTAGCTGGGCTGGCTAGATGACCGAAGAAACACAACAGGCTAGCTACTAGCTTAGCTAGAAGAACAGTACACAAACAAAACGAAAGCTTGTTATGCTCATGCTGCGCCACAAAGAGAGAGTTAATTGAAAAATGTACGTTAGATGTACCTTTGACAATTCGGTAGTAGTCTTACAAGTGTAGCTGTTGTATGGCAGCAAAATTACAAAGCTTACCTTCTCTTTTGTTTTGTAATACGAATGTACTGTGTAATCACAACAAAGAGAATGAAATGCAAGAGGGGACACTTGGGTGAATTTATGGCACCCGTCTGAAGAGGGTGCTCATGTAGCGTTTTCGCCATGATGGACTGTCATCTGTTGCCGAATTCATCCAGTCAGGTCAACATGAAGACTACAAATCAGCTGTCGAAACAACAGCTCAGTCTATATTGAATAAGTAACTTGTATTTGTGCATATTTAATTGTATATTTTCCTGAAGATAAAAAATTGAGATCGTTATAGTGGGAATTCCTGGTTATTTATTATTTAGTAGATGCAAGTGTCAACATAAAAAAGGTGAGTGCATGACAATGACAGCTAACAGTGCAGCACAATTTGCGCAATCAACTTAACAGTCCAAAATGGCAGCGGCCCGGCTCAGCCCCTGGGTGTTTTGGTTCCATAGCATAACAAATGAAGTGCCGCTTCTTGGTATACTGTGAACACAAGACAGGAAACGCCGCGCCGTTGGATGACGTCTGTCGCATCTCCTCTGACAACGGTCGATTTTTTTTTTCCAAACGCAAGCTCATCACATCCCCAGCAGGTGTCGCTAGAGTTCCTTCGCGGATCTCATTGCACATGATGGGGACTAGTCGTGTCCCTAACCCTTGGTTTCAGAATTGCATATTATGCAAATTAGTTGTTTATGCCATCTAGCTACTTTTGGGAGTGCCAACTGCTACTTCCCTTACAGATAAGTTGGCAACACTGGTCGTATGCCAGTGATCAGTAACCAGCAACCCTTCTTTCGCAACCAACTCACACAGCAGACAGGCCGGCTGAGTTAAACAGAGGGCCTCTCATCATGCTAACCTCCCCCAGACTCTAATCTCCCACGCGCACACTTTAGATCGCACAATCTCCCACTGTCTCACGTGTTTGTTTTCCTCTGGGTGATGTGGGAGAGGCCTACCCTAGTCACCCACTCCAGGGACATGTTCTGTAGCCTACTACAGAAACATCTTTTGTTGTGGAAAATAGTCATTATCATCGCCCTACATTTGGTGAAAGTGTTTTGTCTTGGTTGGTGAAAACTGAACCTTTTTTTTTTTATAATTTATTTTTAAATGGGTGGGGAACATGATCCAGTGTTGTGTGCCTATCAACTCCTGAGGTCAAGACCACATATTATAGTTGTAGCCCTAATGTCCAGGTTGGTTGACATCATTAGTGGACTGTGTATGTCAAACAACTTGGAGTGTGTGTACTAAACAATAACATTAGGTGGTTGTTCTCTCTCACAACAAGAGGCACACAAGAGTTTTTGTGCAAAAGACTGTGCTGTGTGTTTGCTCCGAACATAGCTTACAGTATTCGAGACAATAGTGTTCAGTAGCCTATATAACAACAATTATAGACTGCATTTCAATTCCAGGTGTCGGCTCGTCAGCTCGTTGCCATGACAGCGGCCAGTCAGGGAGGGAGGGTAGAGTTCAGGATCAACTGGAGCTCTCAGTAAGAAGTTCTCCAGCTGAGGTAAAAATACACCGACTGTTGTAAAAAAAATAAAAAAATAAAAAATAGATTGAATAGTCAATCATCCCTTATGGTACATCCCTTATAGCCCATATCTTTACAGTAATAATTTATATATGTGATGAATGAACACACACACACACACACACACACACACACACACTGTAAATTGCTTTATTCATGTTGGGAGGGTCGTGGGATACAATGGAATGTACCCAGAAAAAAGGCGCATGTTCCTAACGTGTTGGATAGACCTCTCTACAAGACCACCAGAGAACGTCAGCAGCAGCCAGACCCATCAGTGTGTGACCCCTCTGTTCAACACGCACAGGGCGGGACTAGAACCCTTGACCCGTCAGTGTGTGACCCCTCTGTTCAACACGCCCAGGGCGGGACTAGAACCCTTGACCCGTCAGTGTGTGACCCCTCTGTTCAACACGCCCAGGGCGGGACTAGAACCCTTGACCCGTCAGTGTGTGACCCCTCTGTTCAACACGCCCAGGGCGGGACTAGAACCCTTGACCCGTCAGTGTGTGACCCCTCTGTTCAACACGCCCAGGGCGGGACTAGAACCCTTGACCCGTCAGTGTGTGACCCCTTTGTTCAACACGCCCAGGGCGGGACTAGAACCCTTGACCCGTCAGTGTGTGACCCCTCTGTTCAACACGCCCAGGGCGGGACTAGAACCCTTGACCCGTCAGTGTGTGACCCCTCTGTTCAACACGCCCAGGGCGGGATTAGAACCCTTGACCCGTCAGTGTGTGACCCCTCTGTTCAACACGCCCAGGGCGGGATTAGAACCCTTGACCCGTCAGTGTGTGACCCCTCTGTTCAACACGCCCAGGGCGGGATTAGAACCCTTGACCCGTCAGTGTGTGACCCCTCTGTTCAACACGCCCAGGGGGGGATTAGAACCCGGGTCTCCCTCTCGGGAGGTCGGACACGCTGACAGTTGCGCCAATAGGGACGTCCCTCTTGGAGGGACTGTCAGCGCTCCTTTGAGGAGTGAGTTTCACCAGCTACTTCACCTTTCACTCGGTCATGCTAGACCCTTCCGAACTCACTCCGCACCACTGGACATCCGGGTCACGGCACCAATGTGACAGACTTGATTTCTCTCTGTGTTGTGTTTTCTCTGTCACTCATCGCAGGCTATGACAGCAATATATTTTTCAAACCAGTTTACATGACCTGGGTTACAGGTGACTGAAGAACGCACCACGCTTACAAAATGCTCCTCTCATGCTGGTCAGTCATTTGTTGTTGTCACTTGTAAAGAGCAGAGTTGTGTACAAGGACATGTAACTTGAATCCAGTCACACACTTTGTCCTAAAAGAGCAGCATTGACAGAATCTGAGATGCTGAGCGTGACCCATTCCGGCAAAATCCACCGTCTATGTTCAAACACTAACTGCTGTGTTAACTACCGTGTTATTACTGTATGTAATAACACACGTCACTACAGAGAGAGAGGGAAACTGTGTACATTGTTGATTTTGGGTGCAGTTGTACAGTAATTGTATTGCTGTCACACCCAATCTAATGCTGTATCCTGGCAAGTAGTGGTGATTTAGGCTACTGAAGAGAGGATTCAAGATTCCAGATTGGAAGAACAGGTGAGGTGAGTAAGTGTTTGGACGCAGCCCTCTTTGTACAGTGTCTATAACAGGTCACGTGCCAGTTTTCCACCACACGAAACAATGGCAACTCGACTCGACTCTACTCCCCTGTAGGGATGCCATGGTCACGTTGGGTCATAGACGGTTCCAATCACATCCCTCTTTTGGAATGTGAGTGGCTTAACTTTGCTTTATCATTTAAGCATGCTTCTCTGACATTATTAGCTGCTACACGTCTGCGTTGACAGATTGGCTTTGTATAGCGGCATGCCGTTATTTGTTGACAGTTCTGACCGCGGTATCATAATGCATTATCACATCCTGGCACTCTCTGATGTCCTGAATGTAAACAAACGGATGATGAGCAGTTTTGAGATCATCCACATTCCTCTCTCAATGCCCCGCTTCCCTCAGTATATTTTTGGAATACGTTTCACTGTGTAATATAGCTTGTACAGTGATGCACTTTCAGAAAGTTGTAGGAGTTCATAGTAACATTCACACTGTGTGTGAATGTTGCCAAAGCTGAAGTCCTTGGACGCGTTAGGCAAAGGCTTCCTAGCTCTTCAAGTCATATCGCTTCCCTTGACCTCTGGAAGAGTCCAGCCTGGGTTTATGTTTTGCAGTCAAGGCCCAGTCTCTCTCCCCTCAGCTGCCATCAAAGCAGAAGAGAACACCGCGTTCCGCACGGCCCCGTCGCATGACGATGGAGATAAACACAGCACTGTGAAGTGGAGAAAAGAGGGAGAGAGAGAGAGAGAGAGCAGACAAAGTATGAGAGGATGACAGGAGAGGACAGAACACAGGGCAGCTGTAGAACACCCTACCATGACATTACATTACATTAGTCATTTATCACGGTTCACGCTTCACCATTGACTTTTTACTGACTTTGACATTCCTTGCATGTTCAGCACTTCTGTCAACCCCGGTTGTTTTAAATGTGCTTTAATTAAATTTGAGTTGAATTGAGTTGAATTTTGTGTTGGTTTTTTTGGTGATATTTTCTTTGCTTATGTATAACTTATTTGTGTATAGTTTTTGGTACTTTGGTAGCACTGTAGACTGTATACTGTGCCTTTAGTGTAGGCTACGGGCCCATTTTGTACATTTCTGTGCCCACTGTGCCTCTGTGTTGAGTTTTGTATTGTTGTGTGTATCTTTGTGTTGAGTTTTGTATTGTATTGTTCTGTGTATCCCTGGCTGCAACTAAATAATTTCCCATTGGGGATAAATACATTTGATATCTCTCTATCTCTGTCTGTCTGTCTGTCTGTCTGTCTGTCTGTCTGTCTGTCTGTCTGTCTGTCTGTCTATCTCTATAAGCTTGTCATCCACCATGCGACCACGTTGTCACACTGTTGTCCTTCTCTTCTCTGGTATGACTCAGCTTCCATCGAACCACTTAGATTAACACCCCGCCCCCCTGCTGTGGCTTCCAGGGGACCAATGTGTTCCTAAAGATAACCCCCCCCCAGAGTGGCCCCTCCCCCCTCTCTGCTGCAGGCCTCGCCCATGTGACCGAGGGGGGGCGGCAGCTAGCGTAGGAGCTCAGCCCCCCCCCCGGCAGCAGACCGCACCCCCGGGCTAAATCAGGTGCCGGGGGACCTGAGCCCATTCTACCACCCGCTCTATTAACACAGACCACTTAATCCTCTCTGCACAGAGAAGCACACACTTACACTCACACACCCTCACACCCTCACACACACACTCACACCCTCACACACTCACACCCTCACACACACACACACACACACACACACACACTCACACCCTCACACACACACACACTCACACACACTCACACACACACACACACTCTCACCTCATAAGCACTTTTATAAGGTTATTTATGATCATATACAGTAACGTGTTCCATATGTAGTAAACCTTCTGATAGACTGCACTCTTGAGATATTGGCTCTTGTTGCTCATGTGACAGCTAAGTCACAGCTAACCATATAATGCATCTCTGTGAGCATACAGTATACCTCTCACCTTAAAGAACTCAGCCCCCAACCCCTCTTCCCGATAGGCCGAGGGTGGCCAATGCCAGGAGACAATGCTGCATCTAATATGAAAACAATCAGCCTATTATGGGATAGCTAACTGCCTCCTGTCATTGTTCTTGTTCTCCGAATGTTGAAAGTGTAAATCGACCATAATTAACCTCAACTCAAACCCAACGACCATGACGTTGCCAAAGCGAAGAACACAGAGGCCGACAGAGAAAGGTGACACAGCGTCAGTGAATCTACATCTGAAGCAAAACCAAACACACAGAGACATCTAAAAGATTTTAAGATCTGAACCCTCCCTCCCATCATCACCGCTATCTCCACATCAGTTATCATGTCCCTGCATATGTCTATGAGCCCTTTCTCTGTTTGTTTGGTATTGACATTATGTCAATGTATGGCTCTGTCCCTGTTATTCAATGTAAACATGTGGCGGCCATTCTTCCACCACAGGCTTGCTCTCACACTGTAGTCCTCACAGCGCACAGACGTGGTAACCTTGGTTTAATGGTTTAGGTCAGGTCGGCTGGGAAGCCTAGAGCTATTCCTAGTGTGACCATTCTAGTCGAGGGTCAGTGAGCCCGGCAACACAGGCAGACGCAGTATCAGTGATCAACGGCAAGGTGTGTGTGTGTGTGTGTGTGTGTGTCAGTTAGTGAGAGAGCGAGAGGCAGACAGTGAGTCTGTATCTAATATAAGCTCCTTATTGTGTTTGTGTGTGTGTGCTTGTGTTTAATATAACCTCCTTGGTGTGTGTGGATGTGGATGTGTGTGTGTGTGTGTGTGTGTGTGTGTGTGTGTGTGTGTTCTTTCGTGACTGGGCCACACACAGCTAAGCTGCTTCCTCATCCTCCCTGTGGAGATGAGGCCATGATCCCTGCTGGAACCTCCAGCCACTGACCTGACATGCTAACCCTGGAGTGGAGAAGGTGTGTGTGTGTGTGTGTGTTAAGGTGAGACAGTCACAGCACTGAAGAGCCTATGCCACCTAGCCTGATACATGCAGAGCTGACACAAGCCCTACGTCGATTTTACTGGGGGTGAGCCCTTCAGAGTTCAGCTGAACTCTGGGTTGGATTCTGATAGAATTCTGTCCAACATACCGGACACCCAACGGAATGTATGGCTTGACGGTTTTGGATGACGAAACGGTGACGTGGCTCCTGGAGGTGTACCTGGATATATAGCCCAGGTGACCCCTCACCCAGGCTCTGGGTGGTAAAAGGATAGCCCCTAGGCCCTGAGCCTGGGGGGAGAGGACAATAACAACTAACCCAAAGGAAGAAGAAGAACCAGCCCTACCACTGACCTCTCACTCTGGGTCATGTGCCACATGTTTACAGTGAAGATCAGAGACAAACCCGCTCACTGACATTTCATTCCATTCCAAACCTGTATTTATACTCATTAAGCACTGAGGTTTCCCTCATTTACGACTTCACACAGAAACACAGATATCAACAGAGCACATGCAGTATACAATAATAATCATTAAAAACAGGTATAACCTCCCCTGTATCCTGACACCTGTTATACAACCTCTCCAAAAGCAGGCCATAGTGGCTATCATAAATATCATTAAGGCAACCGGACGCATGGAAATAAAAGTTACAGTAGCCTACAGCACGTAGCCCGGGGGAAACATGTAGCCATGTTGCCAAGTAAGAATGATCACTAGGCCTATCACTTCACACGCTTGAACCAGCCATGTAACCTAAATTAGGCTTCACTGAAGAACCGCGTGTGCGCACTGCATCCTGTAGGCCTTCTCGTGTTATAGCCTAACCCTAAAATGTACTCAAAACTTGAACTCTATAGCATTATGTATGTGAGATAGGCTATAAAGTATAGTTAGAGTGAACAAGGTGACTTATACGCGCCCTCATCGCAAACACGAGCGCTCGAGAAGGTGTTCTCGGGGGGCGGAGCCGGGTGAGCGCGCATCTGTTGACAGCGAAGACGCGCAGCTCCGGTCAGTCCGCTCACAGGCGACAGCTTCGAGACACTAGACACACGGTTCCAGGGACTGACTGCGGATTCAACTTTGTTTACTTTGTCTTTTTCGGCTGGCGGACCACAACCACGACACATTTTAAGGATTTTTGCCAAAAGGCTATAGGCTACTTTTGTGTGAAAGGTCGAAAGGGACCCTTTTAATTCGGCCAAAGATTTGGCAACGGAACAGTTCTTGTTTGTCATTGAACTAGGCTAGACGCATATGATGCGCATTGACACAAGAAATGTGTGTTAAGTGTTTAGCCTGTTCAGTAGCCTAAGCTTAGCCTACTTATTTAATAATTTCGTTTTTATTGTCATAGGGTATTTCTCAGCGTTTAAACGTCTATTAATAAAATATAAGACACATTCACACTACAATGTTCGATGGATAGTTATTAGGATAAACGAGATTCACTAGTTGACCAAAAGAAAACCTGTTGCATTCTGAGACTGAACTGTTCGAGACACATGTCACAAGCGGAGGTTGACATGGCTGGACTTGGCTTTACGAAACTACCTGCCGGGTTCGATGCCTCCAACTCTGGCTTCCCCGCGCGGATACCACCCCGGCGCAGGAGACACTCGACAAACTCCTGGAGGAACTCCTACAGGTTGAACAGGATCAGCCCTCTGGGTCTGGAGCAGCAGCTGAACGAATCCCCGCTCTCCAGAGCTCTCTCCTGGTCCGCGGATGACATTCTCGCGGAAACCGCGGCGGAGGAGAGGAGAGCGGACTCGTCCGTGCCGGTGTCGCCTGCGTCAAGCCCCGGGACGAGCACCAGCTCTCCTCCGTGCACCCAAACGGCGGACCCGATCCCACCTCTGGACACCTGGGAGGTCGGACAACCCGGTTCCCGGGCTGCTCTCAGCACAAGTTCCGATTCTTCAGAGGAAGATGTTACCCCTCACAAAAAGGTCAATCTTTCTCGGGCGCCGTTCGAAAGCAGGTGGGAGCAAGAGGAAAAGGATGAGATCGAGACCAAAGCCGTGGCCATCTCACCCGACGGAAGGTTTCTCAAATTCAACATCGAGATCGGGAGGGGGTCGTTCAAGACCGTCTACAAGGGCCTGGATACGGAAACCACAGTGGAGGTAGCTTGGTGCGAACTGCAGGTAAGAATTAAGGCTGCTTCAAAGTCTGACAGCATGAAAACAAAACAGACGTAATTATTCTGACTTTATACCCAAAATTTGACATAATAAGTAACGTACTTTCGGCTTGTTTACATAGTCTTTGAGGTAGGACAATATCTGCTAGACGCCGCGAAAGCAGCGTAATCATCAGAGATAAGGTGCCATAGGCTACTTCACTTCACGTGTAAACAGTTGCATGATGGGATTGATTACTATCTCCAGGCTCGAGCTGTTTTGGTTTGATCAGACTCAACTGATACTACTGAGGCTGTGTGTGCTTAGCTTACATAATGCTCAATAATGCTAGTAAGCAGGTTAAATTACATTGATACCATGTTTTAGTTTCCATTGGTGTTTGGGATAGTTGTCCACACTGATTTAGCCTATGCCAGACCATAATAACCCACCTGGTGGTGCCTGGAGAAGGAAATAGAGGCAGCGCCATGTTCATGCAGGTCCTCAAAGGCGCCAGACACAATTTGCACCACATTTGCATGCAGGGAGGGAGAGGCTATGACTCAGTTCATCCCTAACTTGAATTTAGGCCACATTTAAAATAAACAACAACAACAACCATATAGGCTTGCGCACACTCTCTCTCATAAGAGACGCACACCTGGAGGGGCTTAGCTCCTCGGACTGCAATAACATGTTTGTACATCGCTGTTGTTCCTCAATAACGACCCGCCAGACTGTCTGGGGTCAGAGGTTAGAGGCTTGGAATGGAGGTCTCAAACCCCCCCCCCCCCCCTCCACACACACACACACACACACCCTCCTCCCCTGTGCGTCTTGCCACTGTAGGTCTCTTTGGAGGCTCTCCCCCAGGTGAGACTCGGTAGAGAGAGGCTGTAATTCCTCCGTTGTCTCTCTGGGTCTTTGTTCCTGGATGATTGTGAGAACTCCCATGACAACTGGACTGGTCTCCTAGCAGCAGATGTGTTTCATGACAACAGCGGTGTGTGCTGAAGCAAGGGGTGAGGGTGGTTAGGATGGGGGAGGGGGGGGGAGGTGTGGGGGTGGGGGGGGGGTGGGGGTGAGGGTGGGTGAGGGGGGTGAGGGGTGGTTGGCTGGGAGCAGGCATTGTGGGCTGGAGTGTCCCTGGATAAATAAACGCAGACTGAATACAAAACAAAATCTCAACACAACAGAACTGTCCCCCCACCTCCCCCCCGCACACACACACACACACACACACACACACACACACACACACACACACACACACACACACACACACACACACACCACCCCTCCCTCCCTCCTCTCTTCCCTGTCCTCATTCCCTGAGCCATATAAAACCTCTGTCCCCTGGACTTTTCCTCTGTCTTATCGCTGCGCCGTGATTGGCTGTCTGTGCCGGTGTATGAGTAACTCAGGGCTTGATAAGGGAGGGAGGAGAAGCCTGCGTTGTCCTGGTCGACCCAATACATTCTTAGATTGTACATGAAGGCCTTTCGTAATGAGTGTGAAAGTGTGCTGAGCTTGGTGGAGCTAGATATAGATGGAGTTCTAATTAGTTGCCTATCTATCTCTGTCTGTCTGTCTGTCTGTCTGTCTGTCTGTCTGTCTGTCTGTCTGTCTGTCTGTCTGTCTGTCTGTCTGTCTGTCTGTCTGTCAGTGTATCTATCTATCTATCTATCTATCTATCTATCTATCTATCTATCTATCTATCTATCTATCTATCTATCTATCTATCTATCTAGTTGAACAGCTGATGTGTGTGGGTAATAGCAGCAGACAAACACACACACACACACACACACACACACACATGGATGCATGCATGCATGCACACTATGAAGGTATATTTGGTGCAAAATATTTGAGCACCTGTAACAGTACATTTGTAGTTGAAGAAAATAGCCACACATGTGTAACAGTAAATTCGTAGTCACAAAGGAAAAGTTGCACACCTGTAGAATATTTTCTCACAATTACAAATACTGCGCAAACACAAGTCATTAACTACAACCACTTGAATCTGCCGCTACGAGTCACAAAATCGCAAGTTCCGCGCGGCTGTGACTTTTGCTCCTAACCTTGTGATACGTATGGTGCAAAACTAACTTGCACACTTGTAAGCTTGTTGTTGAAAGCATAGAGGTGGTGGGCGGGTGTAGTGAGTGATTGAGTGCAGTGCTTGACCAATCACAAGAGAGGATTTTCGAGAAGCTTTTCGTGGAGAAAAGAGAGAGATCAGCCTATTCCACTACCCCCCCAGCCTCTACCCTGCCCCCCCCAGCCTCTACCCTGCCCCCCCCAGCCTCCCCCCAGCCCCCCCAGCCTCCACCCTGCCCCCCCCAGCCTCCACACAGCCTCTACCCCCCAGCCTCCACCCAGCCCCCCCAGCCTCCACCCTGCCCCCCCCCAGCCCCCTCCAGCCTATCGGTCCTGTTGGTTGGTGACTGGATCGGTTCTCACTCTCAGACCTCGGTCAGAACACTTTCTTGAGCGCGTTTAACAACGTCAACTAGCTCAGCGCACAACAGTGTCCAGGGTCCACGATCCTATTGGGCCCGACGCCGTCGAGTGTAAACAGTGTGTGATCTCTGGGTAATTAGACTCCTTCCCCCAGGAACACGCAGGCTGATAAAACCAGCTGACCCGCGGATACCAACACTTTCATTAAATGGTGTTTGCTGTTCTTTACGGGGTCTCAAAGGCTTAAGAACCGCAAGCAGACAGATTACGTTCTGGCCGTGCGTCTGTCCAGACGAAAGTAATATTATGCTCTTAATACTCGGTTTCTCTCACAGTCACAGTGTCCTAATTATGTTGTGATTTCCCTGCTCCGACAACACATCTAATTCACCAAGTGAAAGCTTGAATCTCTGTGCGGCCACTGCCTGGGTTCTGACTGCCATGGTGAATGGGGTGGTGGTGAGGGGTGGGGTCTAGTGTGCTATGATCCACCCACTCAGTCAGCCACTCCCACCTCTGATCTCTGATCTTGACTGCAAAGCATCCTGGGAAGCATCCTCAGCGACCGCTGAGGTGACGTCACAAGCCGCGGCCTCATTCGAGGGTCCTCCCCCTTCTGGTAGGACGAGGAGCGGGGGGTTCACAGGCTTCCGTCGCCATGACGTCAAGGGAGCACAGGCAATTTACGGCCCGCTGACTAAACCCCCAGGTGCATTGTGGGTAAAACAAACAAACAAGGGGAGGAGAGGATTAGCCGCGTCTGCGTCACGTGCGCTCCGCAGGGCGCCGAGGCCACATTGTTCTGTGTAGCTGGAAAAGGCTGATGGAAAAACCAGAGTTTCCAGCTGGGACCGCGGAGGAATGTGTCCCCGGGCACCGGACTACCAGGGGGGCCACACACTCTGCTCTGGTCCCTTCATAGGACTACCAGGGGGCCACACACTCTGCTCTGGTCCCTTCATAGGACTACCAGGGGGCCACACACTCTGCTCTGGTCCCTTCATAGGACTACCAGGGGGGCCACACGCTCTGCTCTGGTCCCTTCATAGGACTACCAGGGGGCCACACACTCTGCTCTGGTCCCTTCATAGGACTACCAGGGGGGCCACACACTCTGCTCTGGTCCCTTCATAGGACTACCAGGGGGGCCACACGCTCTGCTCTGGTCCCTTCATAGGACTACCAGGGGGGCCACACGCTCTGCTCTGGTCCCTTCATAGGACTACCAGGGGGGCCACACACTCTGCTCTGGTCCCTTCATAGGACTACCAGGGGGCCACACACTCTGCTCTGGTCCCTTCATAGGACTACCAGGGGGGCCACACACTCTGCTCTGGTCCCTTCATAGGACTACCAGGGGGCCACACACAGGCTCTGCTCTGGTCCCTTCATAGGACTACCAGGGGGGCCACACGCTCTGCTCTGGTCCCTTCATAGGACTACCAGGGGGGCCACACGCTCTGCTCTGGTCCCTTCATAGGACTACCAGGGGGGCCACACGCTCTGCTCTGGTCCCTTCATAGGGCTGAAATATGGGACGGTAGGGTCCTTGTGTACAGTAAGGCTAAAGGATGGAGAAAGCTTGGTCCTTATATACTGTATAGGGCTGAAGGATTGGGGCCGTTTGGTGCGTACGTAGGGGAGGCTGACGGTCACCCAAGCATCCTGGTACTTCCTGGAATACGCTTGAGTGGGACAGTTTGGTCTCTTGATCTTTCCAGTGGAGCAGCAGAGTGACTGAGAGCTATTATAATAATAATAATAATAATAATAATAATAGTAATAATAATAATATAATAATCATATTAATAATCATAAAATACATAAATAATAATAATAATAAAACTTTATTTGTATAGCACCTTTCATACAAATAAATGCAGCTCAAAGTGCTTTACAACAGAGAATGTACATAAATAAAATAAACAAAAAGCAGGAAAATAAGCAGGATACGATACGGTTATGGTTACGGTTTTACAGAAAATATCAGTCCTATCTTCTCCTCCTCCTCCCCCCCCCCCTCCCCTCCTCCTCCTCCTCCTCCTCCTCCAAATCATCTCTGTTTCAGCCTGGGGTTATAGACAAAGGAGATGTAGGTTACCTTAGAGCAGACCTTGCATAACTTATGTGTGTGTGCGTGTGCGTGTGTGTGTGTTATGACGTTGAGGGATTATATCAGCCAACACTGAAAACTGAGAACGCCATCTCACATCCCGAGGTGGTGTGTGTGTGTGTGTGTGTGTGTGTGTGTGTGTGTGTGTGTGTGTGTGGCTCCTAGTTAAGAGCATAGCTGCTACCCATGCATGTTGTGTAAATGCTGATAACAATGTCCTGACGACAGATGTGTCATCCATCATGAGGAAGGTGGTCCGGAGATGGGACAGGGGACAGGGGACAGACAGGTACCTGGAAATTATGTCCCGTCGTGGCCTGTGACGATAAAGCCAGACTCGGGCATGTCTACAGGTGTGTCTGTATCGTTGCACAACTTTCCACTTCTAGAAGTGGGCTAGGAAGACAGCGATAGGATAATCTAAGTAGCTTGCTGTGAGTGGTTGTTAAGAATGACCAATGGGGTGCATTAACAGAAGCAACAGGCTATGCTTCACGTTGTGAGTGGCCTACGTTCATCTGATTCTGATTGGTTCTGAGTGGCCTACGTTCATCTGATTCTGATTGGTTCTGAGTGGCCTACGTTCATCTGATTCTGATTGGTTCTGAGTGGCCTACGTTCATCTGATTCTGATTGGTTCTGGTTCTGATTCACATTGGTGTGAGTGAGAGCACCGTCCAGAAGAGGGAAGATGTGTGTGTGTGTGTGTGTGTGAGTGAGAGAGAGAGAGAGAGGGGGGGGGGGTGATAATTGAATGGCGTCACATGTCTGGTGATGGCTCTGGTTCTGGAAGGTTGATAGGACAAGAGATGGGTGCCGGGTGTTAATATGATTGGTCGCTGGAGGCCAAAGGGGTGTTGGGATTGGCTGTGGTCGATGTTGACCGGGTCATTCGGGCGGGGTTTGAGCAGGGCGGTGGGTAGTAGCCGTATCTTTATGGTGGAACCTTCTGGGTTTTATGTGAAGGTTCGTACCTGTAAGATTTTCTGCTCTTACTCAAACTTTCTGCTCTTACGCAACCACTACCGCTAATAAGAGGAGGTATTGGGAAACAGGGTGAGTATTTTTCCCAGAGTCAAGTAGAGACCCATCACCACACCAGCTCATCCTCACATCTGCCCCTCCCTTCCTGGTCACCTGGTCTCCCGCTGAGCAACCATACGACCGTGATGGTGCCAGCTAGGGTTTGACCTCCTGCCCTCTCCTGCTGCTGGGCCTCGGGCGTGAGAGCGCCCCTCTGTGGCCGTCAAGCCTGCAGCGCGCTCCGTGTTTTAACGAGTCCCTGGACGATGACGGGGTTCTTCTCTGTGAGCGTGGGAATGGCCGGACACCGGACGCGCCAGATGGTTCGCTCCGCATAACCATCTGGGGAACTCTCCGTTGGAAACTGTTTGGAAAAAGGCAGGCACTTTCCAAAATACTTGGCAGTAGGGGTGGGAATCTCCAGGCACCTCGCGATTTGATTCGATTCCAATTCAGAGGGCAACAATGCAATTATGAAACGATTATCGATTATGAAACGATTATTGATACGTTTTGATGCATCAACATTTTTTATTGGTGTCTCATATTTGTTGTGTTCCCAAAGTATTTTCATTTTAGCTCGACACTACTTGCATACTGTGTGGCTCTTGTCCAGGTCATTTTTCCCTTCAACTTCATAGAAGCCAAAGTGCCTCCATACTGGACATTCACTTCTAAAGCAGCTGGTGCCCTTCAGTCTACGGGACGCTGAGGAAAAATAACTTAACTAACTTATTTCTCTGGATGACAGTCTCTGGACCCGTGATCACGTGTTTTAGGTGTGGTGTTATGCAAACAGAGTCTGAAGCTGATTGGACCGTCCCAACAACCACTTCAAGGTCCTCCTCAACAGATGCAGGGCTAGACTCATGTTTATAGAGAAAGGAAGTTTGGCCCTAGGCTGCTGTAACCGGGCCAGGCCCTGGAAAACTACAGCAGCAGGGCTGCCCAGGAACAGCCAGTCTCCTGGTGAGAACAGCCCCCCCCCCTAGTCTCCTGGTGAGAACAGCCCCCCCCCTAGTCTCCTGGAGAGAACAGCCCCCCCCTAGTCTCCTGGTGAGAACAGCCCCCCCCCCTAGTCTCCTGGAGAGAACAGCCCCCCCCCCCCTAGTCTCCTGGTGAGAACAGCCCCCCCCTAGTCTCCTGGAGAGAACAGCCCCCCCCCCTAGTCTCCTGGAGAGAACAGCCCCCCCCTAGTCTCCTGGTGAGAACAGCCCCCCCCCTAGTCTCCTGGAGAGAACAGCCCCCCCCCCTAGTCTCCTGGAGAGAACAGCCCCCCCCCCCAGTCTCCTGGAGAGAACAGCCCCCCCCCTAGTCTCCTGGAGAGAACAGCCCCCCCCCCTAGTCTCCTGGAGAGAACAGCCCCCCCCCCCTAGTCTCCTGGAGAGAACAGCCCCCCCCCTAGTCTCCTGGAGAGAACAGCCCCCCCCTAGTCTCCTGGTGAGAACAGCCCCCCCCCCCTAGTCTCCTGGAGAGAACAGCCCCCCCCCTAGTCTCCTGGAGAGAACACCCCCCCCCCTAGTCTCCTGGAGAGAACAGCCCCCCCCCTAGTCTCCTGGTGAGAACAGCCCCCCCCCTAGTCTCCTGGAGAGAACAGCCCCCCCCCTAGTCTCCTGGTGAGAACAGCCCCCCCCCTAGTCTCCTGGTGAGAACAGCCCCCCCCCCTAGTCTCCTGGTGAGAACAGCCCCCCCCCCCTAGTCTCCTGGTGAGAACAGCCCCCCCCCTAGTCTCCTGGAGAGAACAGCCCCCCCCCTAGTCTCCTGGTGAGAACAGCCCCCCCCCTAGTCTCCTGGTGAGAACAGCCCCCCCCTAGTCTCCTGGTGAGAACAGCCCCCCCCCCCTAGTCTCCTGGAGAGAACAGCCCCCCCCCTAGTCTCCTGGAGAGAACAGCCCCCCCCCTAGTCTCCTGGAGAGAACAGCCCCCCCCCCCAGACTCTCTCTGGTGTTTGTTTGCCAACGTTCTCTTTGTTTTCCGGACACATTGACTGGACTCAACAACCTCCTGCACTCTGGAATTTCACCCAGCCTGTCTTACGTACTGTAGCAGTAGTAGTAATAATAATAATAATAATAACAATAATAATAATATAAAAATAAATATAACTGCAAGCAGCGATATGGGGGCCAAGCAGGAATTGCAACCATCACAACAAAGGCAACAAGTGAAACACGCCATAGCTGCATTCGAATCCCTACCGCAGTTTTGAAAATCGGACATACGGTTCAGCATGAACGCACTTCCAACTCTGACACATTGGTGGCGCTAGAGAGTTTGAGGCGTCGACATGGCACTTGGTAACAGGGGTCACGGGACTGACCCCGATGATTGTGTCAAATGAGGTTTTGAGAACTCAAAAGCTTGCTGAGATACGACACCACTTCCTGTCTGGCGGCTTTGTGTGTACATAAGTACACATTTTGTTTTACGTGAAAAACGATTGGATTTTGATAGAATACTGTGGCACCCGAGGCCCTCACAACCCAAAGTGGCCGCTAGCTGTGGGACTACAGTTCCCAGAACCCCACAGGTTGGGTTAGAGAGCTTAATCTCTTGTCAACATATTTGGGCATCATTACATACACATAGCAGATTGTAGTGCATAATCATTTGTATTATTTTGATTAAAACGTACAAATTTACTTTACGTTGCCCTAAAGTTATCTTTGTCGCCATACCCATACTCGCCATATTTCCTCCTCTTTTACCTCATGGACACACTGTTTTTTTGTTTTGTGGCAACCCAGGACAGCGAAGACAACACATGCCAAAATGGCAGTGGCACATAGACAAGGGAAGCAAGTTGCAGAAAATAGCCAGAGGTTGTCTCTTTAATAAACTTAACTTACTGTTACAAATGAAAGATCTCAAACAAAATCCACACATGAGGCAGCTTGCTTTCTGCCTCTTCTCCCAGGCTGCTTCTGGCCTGGGTTTTCCAGTTTTTGGTGAGGGGATGTGGCTGATTACTGAGGCAGGTGTGGACAATCATTCCAGGTGGTCATTAAGGTAAACCTGAACGTGACCATGCAAACGGCGAAAAGTCGATGATGTCAATAAATAAAATGTAACGTACGATTTCTTAGCATAGCGAAATTAGGCATACAATGTTTAGCTTGCCAGCTCTGACAATGTGCCAAATCTCAAGCTTTTACCATATCGGCTTGTTTACATTTATCCAGAAAGCCACGCATTCAGACAGTTTGCCTGGAACGCTATGAAGTCGTGAGTCGTGACTTGAAGTCGTAACTTACGGGCTCAAAATCCTATCTGGAACGCGGCATGAGCATGGATTCTCTGATTGACTGATTTCATTGGATTGAACACAGGTGGGACTGATTGAGACAAAAGACTGGTCAGATGAAGAGATGCAGACAAAAGACGCAAATACAAGAAACAGTAACAGCTACAACAAACATGAAACATCTACAAATTTAAAATGTTAAAAATCATGTCACAGCACATTGGAGTATGCAGATGGTTTCACACTGACTTAAACATCACAATCACAAGGGTTGCATGTAATGTCACAGGTGCATGTAACATGGAGGTTTCTGCAGTTTCCACAAAATAAAATAAAGCCAAGGCACCACCAGTGACCAAAACCAAAGACGGGAGGTGACACACACACACACACACACACACACACACACACACACACACACACACACACACACACAGACAGACAGACATTGACACTTTGTCTATGAACAGTCACAATATGTAGGCTTACCACACCTGGGGAAAAAACCCCTGTTTGCTTCCAAGTGAACCCCCCCGCAGCGCTCATTCAATATTTACCTCCTTTCATCTTCCATCAGAGAAGCTCTGAGAGACACGCCCCCCACCCCAAGGCCATACTTACTTCACCTGTGGAAACCGAACCCTCACTAAGGCTCCAGACGCCGTTCATGCAGGCGAGACAACGTAACCCGCCGTGTCACTCGACTCAGGGGGAGAAACGCGCGACTCAGCAGCTTGTCGGTCGTGTCTGCTGAGCGAACACGGATCCCATGTTTCCACAGGTCAGCTCACAGATATGTGGGCCTGACCAGCATAGTGTCACCAGCTGGCCTTCCCACCTACCCGCCCTGTCTGAAAACGACCGATAGACCTGTTTAAACACACACACACACATACACACACGTGCGCGCAAGCCTTCCAAGCCTTCCACACGTGCGCTCGCGACCGCATAGAATGCTTAGACGGAAGCAGGAAGAGGCGTCTCATGGGACCTTAATTCGGAAAAAAAAAAGGACGGTAGTCAATGGCGATAAACAAATCATTTCAAATAATAGTCAAGAAAGTCGCAGTTTGTCGTAATACTGCAAAGCAGCTATTCCAGAACAAGTTTAGAATTATTTAAAGAGGTGAAAGTCACTATTAGTCTGGTCAAGTTAAGATCTGCTGGAATGCGAAAGGAGAGTTGGTCAGTTCTGTAAGAGCTGGCATGCGAGATCGGCTTTACAAGGTTTTGGTGAGTGTTTAACGAGTGTAACGTCGGCAAGCTAATATTAGCTAACTTGCGAGTTAACTGAGATTAGTAAAATGTATGTTTTAAATTGACATCATCATATGTGATGGTCATGGCACAATTCAGTCAGGATCAATCAATTATTTTTCTCACGCCGTTCACTACCATTCATATTTTTTCAGATTTAAGGTCCCATGACGGTTTTCTCTTCCTGCTTCCACTTAGGCACTCTATTGTGCTGGTTGGCATGTCTTTGATTTGTGGTTTGTGGTTGGTTTGCTTGTGGTTTTTTGAGCCTAGAAAAGGTGTGAACGTTTGTTTACAACACTATTAGATATGTCCTACCTATGGATGCCATTGAAGCCTGCCACTTCCCAGATGTTCAGGGAACTTCCTGCTAGAATCTCTTTGTCACAGAGACATTTCCCAGCAGCCCCTCCTTGACCCAGAAGACTAAAACTGTGTTTGAGACCGCTCATTCACTCACCCACTATTCCCTATGGAGTGTAATGAACAAGACATTGTACGGTACTAGAATTTGCTCTGAATTGTGGGTATTTTCTAGTGGACTATGAATCAAATTAACCGTTGAGAATTTGGACACTAGAAGAAAAAGGTGAACACACTACTATAGTCCACTATTTCTATAATAGGGGACGGTTTTCGAACAGTCTAGTTACCACCTCTTCTTCATCTTGGAACAGACTCTCTCTACTGCTGCCTCTGTGAAGTACGTGAGAACGGAAGCTCTCACCATGGCTGCTATTAAAACCCCTCCTGTCCTGTCTGCTTGTACAAACAGAGGCTTGACTAGTGTGGAGAACAGACAGAGAACAGCCTGCTCCTGCCTACTGTACCTCTGGACCAGCTGTCAGGCTCTGGAAGTACCATACCATACCATACCATACCACTTTATTTATAGAGCACATTTAAAAACAACAAAGTTGACCAAAGTGCTGTACAAGTCAAACAACAATAACACACAAAGAGCACATAGTAAAACATACGCAGTATGTCACATGAAAAAGGACAAGTCTCTTAGGCCATGTCAGGAAAACGCAAAAGAATATAAGTGTGTTTTGAGGCGTGATTTAAACACCTGCAGAGTGGGGGCCTGTCTAACATGCAGAGGCAGCTCGTTCCAGATCTTAGGGGCTGCCACTGCGAAAGCCCGATCCCCCCCGGCAGAGCCTAGATCATAAAAACACAATGTTGAGAGGCGCCGTCTCTCAGAGCACGTTGGGCTCTTTGTCTCTGTCTCTGGGTTACAGGGGGCCAGAGGACACCTGAGGCTCAAGGCTCCCTGATTGTAGTTCTATTTTGGACGGTTTATCATAGTATCTCCCTTGTTATTGGTTTCTATTCTGTACTGTATACTGTATCAGTAAGCTTGGGGCAAAACATTAGCCCCGTGAGACCATCCTGATCCAGCGAGCTCGCCTTCAGTTTCTCTGCAGCCTTTCTCTGCAGATTTGAATGCATCAACTACAGGAACCAATCAGGGGCTACGTTCCACCGGGGGGGGGGGGGGGAGGGGGTACAGCGGTCAGAATGCAGTCCCTAATTGGCCCGGTCAAAATGTAATCGGGGGAAATTGTTCAAGATAGCGGGATGTCCAGACTGATCTGCGGTGATAAACTGAAAGTGAGCAAAACACTAGACAGAGACACACACACACACACAGCACTAACAAGCTCTTAGCCTCATGTGTCCTGGACCCATATGATTATTACCTGTTCGGCTACATCGGAATCAGAGATTATACATGATGGTTTGTAATTATAGCTTCAGTCGCTACCACCCACCTCCATTCAGCCACTTATCTCCTGGGGCCGTGGCAACTATCCAGTTTATCCTCAAAAGCCCGGTAGATCCTCTTATGTAACTCTCTCTCTCACGGTACTGATAAGCCCCAACAAAAACAGGAGAGTAGAGTTGAGCCATTCAGTCAAAGACTTGACTCAACGTCATATTGAATTTAGTTTATGACGCGTCTGTAACACGGTGCTCTTAGCGCCCTATCTGACTCTACTGTATGTTAGACAAACCCCTGTGGGAACGTCAGCAGATCTGTGTCATTTTCTGGTAGCAGGATCGGGTTCTAGAACATACCGGCCGGCCTCTCTCACCTGGAACCCGAGCCCGAGTTCCGTTGTTGTCAGAGAGGCGGTTCTCCTACGGGGGACTGAGTCATGCGGCCCCTTTGATTGTGAGGGCGTACCAGCCTGATGCCAACCTGGACCGATCTTTACTCTGGGTCAGTAGACCCGGGTCTGGATCCGTCTACACCGCGTCTGTCTAAAAAATTCTTCTGTCGATCGGTTGAACGGTGCGTGATGCTCTGCCCCGTAGGCGGCGAACGGCACATTTTCTTTCTTCGTTCAGTCAGTCACGCCAGGCGACGCGATACCTGCGTCACGATACCTGGGTCACAAACTCTAACTGGCGGGCAGCGTTCTCGTTATCTCATTAGGAGGTTTGCGCCGTGGCATTTCAATGCAGCGTTTAAAGACGTTGTCCCCGCCCCTCGTCTCTCGCCGGTCATCGCTGTGTCGTCGGGCTCAGTGTGTTTCTGTTTACCTCCTTTGGCTCCATCTGACCTCATCTCCGTTAACGTCAAGCGTCAGTGAGGCAGCTGTTTTCACCGCCGCCCGAACGAACCTTCCGACTCCAATCCTCGTCATGGCAACAGTGACGCCAGGCTGTCGACCGGTCGTTTTTTTAAACCCCATCGGTCTCTCCTCCTGTAACGCTCGTCCCCCCCCCTTCCTCCCCCCACACACACATCTTTATTTCATCCTGCGTTCCTTCCTCTCTTCCTCTCTGGCTGTCTCATCTCTCCAGTTCCGGTCTCTCTGGCTGTCTCATCTCTCCAGCTCCGGTCTCTCTGCTGTAGAGACGCCAGCGCCAGACCAAGCTCTCCACACTGTGCTTTTGACTCTTAAAACAGGCTTGAGAATATTTATTCTGCTCTCTCTCTCTCTCTCTCCCTCTCTCTCTCTCTCCCTCTCTCCCTCTCTCTCTCTCTCTCTCTCTCTCTCTCTCTCTCTCATCCTCTCTCTGTATTGGAGCCTTAATAAAACCTCGGAATTTGAAATAGGCCAAAAGAAGCCTTTTCCAGCTCAGCTGAGTAGCAACACTACCAACTGTGTGTGTTGGTTCACACTGCAGGCTGTGTGTTGGTTCACGTTGCAGACTGTGTGTGTTGGTTCACAGTGCAGGTTGTGTGTGTTGGTTCACACTGCAGACTGTGTGTGTTGGTTCACGCTGCAGACTGTGTGTGTTGTGTTGGTTCACGCCCGGGGAGGTGTTGGCGGTGCCGAAAGCGGCCGGCAACACGTCCCGCACAGGGCTGTCAACATCCTGACATTTCACTTGACCTCTGACCCCAGGGTTTCTGGGCTAGGCGCCGACAGTCCTGCTATATATATACATATATATATATATATAGTATATTTATATATACACCCTGACTGGACCACGCTCACCCTGGCCTGACGTCGTCCCGGTGACTCTCTGTGTCCTGCCTCTGGGGACAGACAGCTGCCTGGCAGGAGCCGCCTCAAGCCTGTGGGGAATATCATGTGTCGTGACGAAGGTTGTCGTAGGAAATGTGAGGGGGGAGGTGCTGTATTTAGTGTCGAGAAATGTGTGTGAGTTGAAACCTGCGCTTTAGCCGATGTGGAAGAGGGAGTTAGCAGCTTTATAAGTCGTCGTATCCTTCGTCGTTCGCGCCTTTTAATGGCTCATAACTCGGGGTAGCTGTGTAGCTCAGTTGGTAGAGCGGGTCGTTCAATGAACGCAGGGTCGGCGGTTCGAATCCCGGCGACATGTCGAAGTGTCCTTGGGCAAAGACACTGAACCCCAAATTGCTCCCAATGAGCAGGTTAGCACCTTGCATGGCGCCATTGGTGTGTGAATGTGTGTGTGAATGGGTGAATGAGAGGCCTTCATTGTAAAGCGCTTTGGATAAAAGCGCTATATAAGTGCGGTCCATTTACCATTTACCATAACTCAAAGCCCTAACCCTTATCTATCCCTCCAGTACACGTGGAATCGATGTTCATAAAACATCCCGAGCGCTGCTTGCGTCGTTCAGAAACCAGTAGATCCCGTTGACGTGCGGCTGTGATTGGCCGCCGTGGCGGAGCGGAGGCCGGGTTGGTTCCCTGTGTGTGAGTGTGTGTGTATGTGTGGCAGGAGGCGAGATGGAGGCAAGCTCCTTAATACACACGCCTGTATTAACCTTTCACACTCACCGCGTGACACGCCTGGACTGTCAGATAATCAAGAGACACCTCACTTCCTGCACACACACACACACACACACACATGCGTAAACAAACACACCTGCACACACCTGCACACCACACACACACACACACACACACACACACACACACACACACACACACACACACACACATAAACACACACAAACACACCCACACACACCCTGTGGTTGCTCATTGATAGTGAGAGGAGCAGCAGACCAGAGGTCATGCTGTTGGCACCGAAATCTGTATCAATCCTAATCCTCAGAAAGGCTGTGTATTAGCTGTGACAACTACAGCAGCTTGGCTGTTAGGCTTAAGCTACTTTTTCAGCCAAGAGTCTTACAGAGCTTGTACTGTGTGTGTGTGTGTGTGTGTGTAGGTGTGTGTGTGTGTGTGTGTGTGTGTGTGCGTGCGTGCGTTGAGGGGTGGTAGCAGACCTTGACTGAGCCCTCTCCTCCAAGGTGAATTAGGTTATTATGTTTTTTTCTGGAGTGGGGAGATTTATAGATTGAACCACTGATTCCACACTCTTATCAGGGCATGTGTGGTGATGTCATGGAACCATTCTGCCTTTTGATTGGTCTGCCTCAGGAAGGTCAAGAGAGAGATTGTCTTCTAGCTGCTCGCTCTGTGTTTAGAGCTGAGTTAATTCAACATTACAGTGAGGATATCCTCTTTATGGCCTTGGAATTATCTGTGTTCAGTTTAATTAAATGATAGTGAATGCTATAGCATGTATGTTGCTAATATGCTGTATAAAAGATACAGACTGCCTCATAAAGGTGACCGTCTGTCAGTCAGTCAGTCAGTAGTCAGTCAGTCAGGCAGGCAGGCAGGCAGGCAGGCAGGCAGGCAGGCAGGTAGGTTCCAGTAGCTCATTGTTAGCCAATCAGCAGCATAGGAGCTGATCTCACCAGCCTATCATGAGGAGAGCTGATTTGGGGAGCGCTGATAAGCCTGTGTTTGGAACACAGTAGCACTGCAGATATGGAGCTGGAAAAGACACCAGGACTCTGAAGACACCAGGACTCTGAAGACACCAGGACTCTGAAGACACCAGGACTCTGAAGACACCAGGACTCTGAAGGCCAGGAGTGACCCCATCACCCCCCCCACACACACACACCTGACCCCCCCCATCACCCACCCCCCCCCCACCTCAGGAGTGACCCCTCCATCACAACCCCCCCCCACACACACCACAACCCCCCCCCCCCCCCCTCCACCTCAGGAGTTCTGAAGTTCAATAGTTCTCAACCTTCGCCTTATCCAGATGCACGTGCACCAGTTGATGTTGTAAACCTGTTAAAATGAATGAAATCAAGCTGTTTTCGGAGGTCGTGCGACTGCTCTAGTGCATTACTCAGGGCCGTCGTGTTCCCAACTACGGCGTGGACCGCTGCTTCAGACCAGGAGGTTCTGTTCTTTCTCTGTTCTGTCTTTGACATTGCCTCGGTACCTCCAGGTACCTCTAGTCGCACACACACACACGCACACACACGCACACGTACACGCACATGCACACACACACACACACACACACACACACACACACACACACACACACACGCACACACACACTAAAAGCCCTTTAATAGGGCACATCTGTGCAGCGATGCCCAGCGTTTACTGGGGAGTGTCAGGCTTTTGAGACAGAGCAAAGGAACACGTATCAAGACATTCTCCCTTGTCCCAGCCAGCTGGAGGCTTTAGCACTCAGGATCACCGGAGAAGCTCTTCCCCTGGCAAAGAAAAAGCACAAAATGGCTCCTTTTTACGACTTAGAAACGCAGGAGTAACCCATTATCTGGCACCGAGCAAAGGGGGGGAAATTGCTTCTTTCACTGGCCTCCATTGTAACTGAACATGTAGCGGTCCAGACACTGTTGTTCTCCTTCCCTGGACACAGCTGTGATGGACGCTGTCCCCTATTACAGAAATAGTGGACTATATAGTAGTGTGTTCGCCATTTTCCTCCAGTGTCCGAATTCTCAATGGTTAATTTGATTCACTATCTAGTCCACTAGAAAATACCCACAATTCACAGTAGTTTGTAGTGGACAGAGGATGTACCCTACTTTCTCGTTCACTACACTACATAGGGAATAGTGAGTGAGTGTGTGAGTGAGCGGTTTCGACCACAGCTTTTGTTTGGGCATCGATCGGCACGGAGAGGTCTGGTTGGCGGGAGGGGACGAGTTAATGTTTGGAGAGGAGGACGTGTGACACGTTTGCTCAGCGCATCATCTGACCCTATTTTAGGCCTGACAGAAGGTTCTAGAAGTCCTTCCACATCGAGGCAGGGAGATGGTGTTGATGGTGTGGAGGGAGTTCTGGTTTTAATAACTCCTCTACGGTTGGAGCGAGAGCTTAACAGAAATACAGACAGCGTCAGGGTCGATACAGCGAGAGGTCCGGCTCTTCCCCAGTCGGACTAAGCTCAGTTTAACCATGACCACCAAGGACTCCTCCCAGGTTTATAACTACCCATAAATCCCTGGGTGTGTTGGATGTTTCACTGCCAGAGAGGGACATGACAGGACTGTGAGTCCCTAGACACACCTCCCTCTCACGTCCCCTCCTTCCTTCCTTCCTTCCTTCCTTCCTTCCTTCCTTCCTTCCTTCCTTCCTTCCTTCCTTCCTTCCTTCCTTCCTTCCTTCCTTCCTTCCTTCCTTCCTTCCTTCCTTCCTTCCTTCCTTCCTTCCTTCCTTCCTTCCTTCCTTCCTCCTTCCTCCTTCCTTCTCTCCTTCCTTCCTTCCTTCCTTCCTTCCTTCCTTCCTTCCTTCCTTCCTTCCTTCCTTCCTTCCTTCCTTCCTTCCTTCCTTCCTCCCTCCCTCCCTCCCTCCCTCCCTCCCTCCCTCCCTCCCTTCCTTCCTTCCTTCCTTCCTTCCTTCCTTCCTTCCCTCCTTCCTTCCCTCTTTTTCAAGCTCCCTCCATCCCTCAGGTCCCTCCCTCCATGTGTCCGTTCTCTTCCCAAAGCATGCTGGGAGCTGCCTAGTGGTTTGTCAGTGTCGATAAGCGTCGGTATCTCTCTTATCTGCCGCCCGCCTCTCTCTCTCTCTCTCTCTCTGTCTCTCTCTCTCTCTCTCTCTCTCTCTCTCTGTCTCTCCTGGTGTTTTTCCACTGATGTTTAGTGCCGGTCTGAATGTGCCTCCGTCAACGTTTCCCCTGGAACGTGAGCTAGCCGAGCCCCGATCAGCCGTCGCCATGGCGCACAGTAGCCGCTGTTGTCAACCAGCCTCGTGATTGGAGGACGGGATCGTCGACCCAGACGGGGTTCAGAATGCCCGGCTCCATGTCCTCCATAAGATAGATAGATCAGATATGCACGCTATTAATAGAGAGTTCCTATAATCTTATCAGCGGCCCACAAGTGCCAGGCGATATCAATCCCACGGGATCAGAAGTCATCTCCCTTTCCTCTCCCGTTCCCTCGGGCTGGGTGTGTTTCAGAGGTTGAGGAGGAGGAGCTTAAAGGCTGTGATCTACGAGAGTGAACCTCTTCACCCCGGAGTGAAGACCGACATCGTCCACGGGCGTCTCAGTGAGGCAGAGACTGTTTTACATGGAGCCTTCCTCTGGGGGAGCTGCACCACCGGACCGACCCCAGCTAGGGGGGGGCTCCGGGGGGAGGGGGGGGGGGTCCGGCCCTCCAGGCCTGTCTCTGGTGTGTGTGTGTGTGTGTGTGTGTGTGTGTGTGTGTGTGTGAGGTTGGTGTTGACGGCTAACTGGTGACTCTCCTGCACATATGCTTATTTAATCACTTTGATCAAATATTGAATCACGACACCATTAGGTTGTTTACAGAGAAGACAGTAGCTCACAGAGCATTCAACTATTCTCCTATCTATCTATCTATCTATCTATCTATCTATCTATCTATCTATCTATCTATCTATCTATCTATCTATCTATCTATCTATCTATCTATCTGTCTCTGTCTGTCTGTCTGTCTGTCTGTCTGTCTGTCTGTCTGTCTGTCTGTCTGTCTGTCTGTCTATCTATCTATCTATCTATCTATCTATCTATCTATCTATCTATCTATCTATCTATCTATCTATCTATCTATCTATCTATCTATCTATCTATCTATCTATCTATCTATCTATCTATCTATCTATCTATCTGATATTCTGCACAATATCCCAGCTCCTACCAGTCTTTCACAGAAGCAGAGCGTGCCAGATGGATGTTCCAGATGGATGTTCCTGGTGGATGTTCTGGTGGATGTTCTTGATGGATGTTCCTGGTGGATGTTCTTGATGGATGTTCCTGGTGGATGTTCCTGGTGGATGTTCACTCTAATAACCTGTGAACAATTCCTTCCCACCACAGCTTCATAGCTAACTAGCCACTGATAGGTCCTTCAGCGTGATACTCATCAAGATCTATGACACCCTCTCTCAACACCCCTCACACACACACACACACACACACACGTAAGCACACACACGTGGTATGTTGCTATGTCCTTGATGACAACCAAACAGTGATGATGTAACCCTGGCATGTGCTTCGCATGCGGGGACTAGTACCCCCCCCCCCCCCCCCCACCCCCAGCATCCCAGAAAAGAACTCCTCACCCCGCCCCCTTCTTTTCATCATCAACCCTTTTGGAAGCTGACATGCCCCCTCCCCCTCCTGTGATTTGAGGACACTGGCACCGGTCAGAGCTTATTATCTGTGACCAACCGCTGCTCCGTCCTGATGAACGTTCTGGAACACAGAGTGCGTTTGTTTGTTAGCGGTGGTTCTAGAGTTCAACTGCCCTGCGGGGACGTTTTAATTTTAACGACTTAAGTATATTTTCAACGGGACATGTAATCTGCCCTCCGCTGTGTCCATCTGCACTCGGACCCTGGTTCTTTTCGAGCGGTTAACGGACGGCGTCGGGACATGAGTACGCTGGCCGGGGGGGGAACCGGACCGGACCGGCGCCGATCCGAGCTCGCCTCTGTCCCGCGGCCAAACCCACAACCACAGCCGTCCCCCGGCGTCCCCGTCCACCTCATTCGTCACAATAAGCCCACTGTCCCCTGAAGACCCGGGGGACTCTGTCCCTGATGCACGGTGTATCGAGTGTTCTCCGTGCGAGAGCTAGGTGAGAGAACAAAGAGGTTCTTTGGAAGAACAAAGAGGTCCTGTGGAGGAGTTGTGTGAAGCGGGTCAGAGGTCGTTCATCTGGGAGATGATGTTTGAGTGGAGAGGTTATGAACACAAAGGTGGTACAGTTATGAAAGAGAACTGTAAAAGGGTGTTAGGAGGGTGTTGGGAGGGTCTTAGGAGGATGTTGGGAGGGTGTTGGGAGGGTCTTAGGAGGATGTTGGGAGGGTGTTGGGAGGGTCTTAGGAGGATGTTGGGAGGATGTTGGGAGGGTGTTGGGAGGGTCTTAGGAGGATGTTGGGAGGGTCTTAGGAGGGTGTTGGGAGGGTGTTGGTAGGGTCTTAGGAGGATGTTGGGAGGGTGTTGGGAGGGTCTTAGGAGGATGTTGGGAGGGTGTTGGGAGGGTGTTGGGAGGGTCTTAGGAGGGTGTTGGGAGGGTGTTGGGAGGGTCTTAGGAGGGTGTTGGGAGGATGTTGGGAGGGTCTTAGGAGGATGTTGGGAGGGTGTTGGGAGGGTGTTGGGAGGGTCTTAGGAGGATGTTGGGAGGATGTTGGGAGGGTGTTGGGAGGGTCTTAGGAGGATGTTGGGAGGGTCTTAGGAGGGTGTTGGGAGGGTGTTGGTAGGGTCTTAGGAGGATGTTGGGAGGGTGTTGGGAGGGTCTTAGGAGGATGTTGGGAGGGTGTTTGGAGGGTGTTGGGAGGGTCTTAGGAGGATGTTGGGAGGGTCTTAGGAGGGTGTTGGGAGGGTGTTGGTAGGGTCTTAGGAGGATGTTGGGAGGGTGTTGGGAGGGTCTTAGGAGGATGTTGGGAGGGTGTTTGGAGGGTGTTGGGAGTCACGCTGACATGCTATCATCCTCCCAGGTTGAATCAGTTTGGCCTCGAGGACAAACACACTGTCCTTGATTACAGAGAAAAACAAACCCACTCCTATGCTACACACACGCACACACACACATGCACACACACACATACACACACATACACTCTACACACTCACTCGTATACTGTACACACACACGCGTGCACACACACCCACACAGACACACACACGCGCACACACACAGACTCTACACACACACACACACACACACACTCTACACACACACTCATATACACACACAGACACTCTACACACACATACACACACAGACACAGACACTCTACGCACACACACACACACACACACACACACACACACAGACTCTACACACACCACACACACAGACTCTACACACACACACACACACACACACACACACACACACACACACACACTCTAACCACCTCTCCAGTGTCTGTGACTCTGTCAGCCTGTACTTGAATAAACCAGGGACAGACCTGCAACGCTCCTTCCTGCCTCTGGGGGGGCAGCTTCTCCTCAGGGGAACGTTCTCCACAGCGCAGCTCCGTCCAAGACCAGCCTTCCCAGCACTCTACCACACACTCCCCCAGACCAGCCTACCCAGCACTCTACCACACACTCCCCCAGACCAGCCTACCCAGCACTCTACCACACACTCCCCCAGACCAGCCTACCCAGCACTCTACCACACACTCCCCCAGACCAGCCTACCCAGCACTCTACCACACACTCCCCCAGACCAGCCTACCCAGCACTCTACCACACACTCCCCCAGACCAGCCTACCCAGCACTCTACCACACACTCCCCCAGACCAGCCTACCCAGCACTCTACCACACACTCCCCCAGACCAGCCTACCCAGCACTCTACCACACACTCCCCCAGACCAGCCTACCCAGCACTCTACCACACACTCCCCCAGACCAGCCTACCCAGCACTCTACCACACACTCCCCCAGACCAGCCTACCCAGCACTCTACCACACACTCCCCCAGACCAGCCTACCCAGCACTCTACCACACACTCCCCCAGACCAGCCTACCCAGCACTCTACCACACACTCCCCCAGACCAGCCTACCCAGCACTCTACCACACACTCCCCCAGACCAGCCTACCCAGCACTCTACCACACACTCCCCCAGACCAGCCTACCCAGCACTCTACCACACACTCCCCCAGACCAGCCTACCCAGCACTCTACCACACACTCCCCCAGACCAGCCTACCCAGCACTCTACCACACACTCCCCCAGACCAGCCTACCCAGCACTCTACCACACACTCCCCCAGACCAGCCTACCCAGCACTCTACCACACACTCCCCCAGACCAGCCTACCCAGCACTCTACCACACACTCCCCCAGACCAGCCTACCCAGCACTCTACCACACACTCCCCCAGACCAGCCTACCCAGCACTCTACCACACACTCCCCCAGAACACAGCCCGCCTGGCTGGACTGCTCTGCTGGCAGCGAAGCCGGCTGGACTCTCCAAACAGGGACCTGTGTTTCCATCCTGGCCACAGCCAGCGCCTACAATTCCAGCTGGACATCTACTCTGGCCCAGTGTCTTATACTGGACTGGGGGGGGGTCTAGCCAGGAAAACTGTGTGTGTGTGTGGGGGGGGGGACGCTTGCCAGAGGGGGGGGGGGGGGGCGTGCAAGCTAGCCAGGGAGGACCTTTAAGGACACTAGGGTACAGAGGGAGGGAGGGAGAGTCAGTGCTAGAAGGGCAAAATATAAAGAACCCACTCACACAGAGGGTGGGGGGGGGGTCTCCCTAAACTCCAGTACTCCAGTACCCTCCCCCAACCTCTCCCTAGACTCCCCAACCTCCCTTACCCTCCCCCAACCTCTCCCTAGCGCCCCCAAACTCCCTCTAGACTCCCCCAACCTCCCTTACCCTCCCCCAACCTCCTCCAAACTCCCCCTGGACTCCCCCAAACTCCATCTACCTCCCCCTTCATCCCTCAACCTCCCTCAGCCTCCCCCTACCTCCCTCTACCCCCCCCCACCTCTCCCCAGCCTCTAGTCCGGCCTCGCCCAGTCTGGCTGTTCTGGGATCAGGTGTAAACCCAGGGCTATGGGGCTGATCTCCTGACAGCTGGTTAAATGTGAGTTATGAGGTGTGGCTCTGGGGAGCATGGTGTCCTGCTGTTCCTGGATCAGCAGCCAGGGGGCGCTGCGCTGTTACCGCTCTCAGGGGTGTGTGTGTGTGTGTATGGGGGGGGGTTGGGGGGAGGTTGGGGAAGTTGAGGGAGGTTGAGGGAGTGGTGTGTGTGGGTGGTGTGGTGTGTGGTGTGTGTGTGTTATGGGGGGGGGGGGGGGGTTGGGGGAGGTTGAGGGAGGTTGAGGGAGTGGTGTGGTGTGTGGGGGGGGGGGGCTGTTCTTGGCTTCAGGTCCGGTCTGTCCGCTCCTCTCACTGGTTCCGTTAGGACCCATGCTTGGAGCCGGAGCGGTCGGGCTCGCGTTGAGTAACGGCTGTTCAAACACCCTCCTTCTGCCTGGGAGGAAAACAGACACAGCTTTTCAGCCATCTTGGACTGCGGCCCAAACATGCCACCACTACTGAGAAACAACCCACAAAGGGGACTCTGTGGATCGGCACGTGGGCTGAGGAGGTCCGCCTGCTGACACTTGATCCGTCTGACGGGACAGCGGAGCGGAGAGAGAATCTTCTCTTAAGGGTTGTTCTCTGTAGGGTTTCATGAATTTACAGTGCAGCCCTTTCACACACACACACACACACACACACACACACACACACACACACACACACACACACACACACACACAGAGACACACACACATCCGGAGCAAGATCAGAGTAAAAGAGAGAGCGATGTCTCTCAGCGTGATTGGTGGTGTGGTGGTGTTGATGTCACAGGGGGTGACGCTGTCTAAGCCTGTCTCTGCTGCTCGAATATTAAATCATTTCATCGAATCATTTTATTTAGTTTGATCACCAATTCCACTCCCTGGTCGAAAGAAAGAAGGAGTGTGAGAGAGAGAGAGAGAGAGAGAGAGAGAGAGAGAAAGAGAGAGAGAGAGGGTAGACAGCGAGAGCAAGGGAAATAGAGGGGGAGAAATCGAGACGGAGCGATGGAAAGTGTCACACAGCTGTGTGCTCAACGTGGGGTTCGTTCTTGGAAGGGGAGCCCAGGAATAGCCCAATCATACCTATCGTTCTGCAGGACACCGTATCAGCCCCCACCAACACCCCCCCTCCCCCCTCCCTGGCCACCTCCAAACCTAAACCCAACCTGCTTCCTACACCAGTCCCTTCACACCCCCCCCTCCCTGTCCACCTCCAAACCTAAACCCAACCTGCTTCCTACACCAGTCCCTTCACACCCCCCCCCTCCCTGTCCACCTCCAAACCTAAACCCAACCTGCTTCCTACACCAGTCCCTTCACACCCCCCCCTCCCTGTCCACCTCCAAACCTAAACCCAACCTGCTTCCTACACCAGTCCCTTCACACCCCCCCTCCCCCCTCCCTGTCCACCTCCAAACCTAAACCCAACCTGCTTCCTACACCAGTCCCTTCACACCCCCCCCCTCCCTGTCCACCTCCAAACCTAAACCCAACCTGCTTCCTACACCAGTCCCTTCACACCCCCCTCCCCCCTCCCTGTCCACCTCCAAACCTAAACCCAACCTGCTTCCTACACCAGTCCCTTCACACCCCCCCCCTCCCTGTCCACCTCCAAACCTAAACCCAACCTGCTTCCTACACCAGTCCCTTCACCCCCCCCCCCTCCCTGTCCACCTCCAAACCTAAACCCAACCTGCTTCCTACACCAGTCCCTTCACACCCCCCTCCCCCCTCCCTGTCCACCTCCAAACCTAAACCCAACCTGCTTCCTACACCAGTCCCTTCACACCCCCCTCCCCCCTCCCTGTCCACCTCCAAACCTAAACCCAACCTGCTTCCTACACCAGTCCCTTCACACCCCCCCCCTCCCTGTCCACCTCCAAACCTAAACCCAACCTGCTTCCTACACCAGTCCCTTCACACCCCCCCTCCCCCCTCCCTGTCCACCTCCAAACCTAAACCAAACCTGCTTCCTACACCAGTCCCTTCACCCCCCCCCCTCCCTGTCCACCTCCAAACCTAAACCCAACCTGCTTCCTACACCAGTCCCTTCACACCCCCCCCCCTCCCTGTCCACCTCCAAACCTAAACCCAACCTGCTTCCTACACCAGTCCCTTCACACCCCCCTCCCCCCTCCCTGTCCACCTCCAAACCTAAACCAAACCTGCTTCCTACACCAGTCCCTTCACACCCCCCTCCCCCCTCCCTGTCCACCTCCAAACCTAAACCAAACCTGCTTCCTACACCAGTCCCTTCACACCCCCCTCCCCCCTCCCTGTCCACCTCCAAACCTAAACCCAAACTGCTTCCTACACCAGTCCCTTCACACCCCCCCTCCCCTCTCCCTGTCCACCTCCAAACCTAAACCAAACCTGCTTCCTACACCAGTCCCTTCACACCCCCCTCCCCCCTCCCTGTCCACCTCCAAACCTAAATCCAAACTGCTTCCTACACCAGTCCCTTCACACCCCCCCTCCCCTCTCCCTGTCCACCTCCAAACCTAAACCCAACCTGCTTCCTACACCAGTCCCTTCACACCCCCCCCCCTCCCTGTCCACCTCCAAACCTAAACCCAACCTGCTTCCTACACCAGTCCCTTCACACCCCCCCTCCCCCCTCCCTGTCCACCTCCAAACCTAAACCCAACCTGCTTCCTACACCAGTCCCTTCACCCCCCCCCCCCTCCCTGTCCACCTCCAAACCTAAACCCAACCTGCTTCCTACACCAGTCCCTTCACACCCCCCCTCCCCCCTCCCTGTCCACCTCCAAACCTAAACCCAACCTGCTTCCTACACCAGTCCCTTCACACCCCCCCCCCTCCCTGTCCACCTCCAAACCTAAACCCAACCTGCTTCCTACACCAGTCCCTTCACACACCCCCTTCACACGCCCTCCTGTCCTAACCTCCCCTCCCGCCCACCCAAATATCCAGGTGGTCCGGTCCAGCTGTGGCTGCCCCAGCGTCAGCCCTCTAAAGGGACACATCCCTGGTCACCTCCTCCTCCTCCTCCTCTTCCTCCTCCTCCTCCACATCCCATGCGGTTCTCTCACCCAGGGGACCACAGCCAGAGAAAGGCCCCGGGGGCCACAGTCAGGGAAAGGTCCCAGCGTGCGGCGCTTCTTGTCAGCAGCCGGTCAGCGGGATCTCTCCTCATCTCTTCCAGCGTCCCAGCATGCACTCTGACTCCTGCCTGGGAAAATTCCTCCAAACTAACCATGATTCGATTTATCACTAAACTAAACACAACAACTAGATTATAAGATCTGGCTCAAACGCTCACACGAATTACAAGCTAACAGGCTAACTTCATCAGCTGTGCCACAATCAATCAGTGCAAGTGTGGCCACAACGCCGTTCTATCTGACGAGAAAATACCCTAACTAAGAAAGAGCTGTCCTCTCTCTAGGTCATCCTCCATCAGCACTTCTACTCATCCCTCCTCCAGGGGCGGGGATCTGTATCCAACTTTGGGGGGGACATTTACATTAACTCATACAGTTCTGCTAGTTCTTTAACTGAAAAAACTCAATACTTTACCGTAATACGTAGAACACTAAAGCACATATTTACGGATACTGGCTCAAAAATATCCCGGATGAGCCCCCATAGTTCACAGCTCCCAGATCCAGCCAGATCCAGCCAAATCCAGCCAGACCTGCTTTTAAAATGAAAACATATTTGTGTAATACGCCTGGGGTGAGAGCCAGCCAAACCCAGGCAGCCCTGGCTCTCTCCATCCAGACCTCGGCCCACAGCACCAGAGAGCAAGTTCCTCTCTCCGTCTTGGGCTTTGATTGAGCTTGTTTTTCCTGGATAACTGATGGTGTTGTGTAACATTCGATTTATACTTTCTGGCCGTTCGACCGATGTTTTGATTGAGCGTCGAGTGGAAAGAGAGAGAGACAGGAAGAGAGAGAGAAATAGAAAGAGAGAGAGAGAGAGACCAGTCACGTAGTATTGACAAAGCCAGTTGACAAATGCCACATGCTTAGTGGGACTCACTGGATGTAGGTTTTGGAGATAAGCCTTGTCATTGGGGGCGGGAGATTCTCTGCCCTTTTCTCTTTGTGATTGGTTTAAAGAAATGCCTTTCCCTTCCCCCCCCCCATCTCTGATTGGTACTGAGTCCAGACCTTTCTCCAGCACAGCGTAAACAAAGTGTGGAGGGATAGGTTTGGCTATGCGAGACTACCACGTACAGAATAGTACTTCGTCAACCAGCTGTAGAAAGGCAAACACACACATACACACACATACGGGTGCACACACACACACACACACACACACGCACGCGCACCAAGTTAAATCTCTCTGAAACAATCACATCCTTTGTAATTGATCCATTCATTTCTGGGAATTATGCTGGCTGGGACCCCCTCCAAAACCCCAGTTGGGATACTCCAAGTGTGTGTGTGTGTGTGTGTGTGTATGCCTGCACCCCTGAAAATAGACAGAGAGAGAGAGAGAGAAAGAGAGAGAAAGAAAGAAAGAGACTGCTTCAGACCTCCCCAGCCAGAGAGAGAGAGGGAGAGGGAGAGGGAGAGGGATGCCTGATGGGCGAGGGGCGGGGCAGAGCGGGCGTCATGGTTCCCAGTCCTCCGTCAGGTCCACGCTCGCTGGCCAATGAGAGACAGACCTGCCGGCCAGGTCTCTGCCATCTTATTGGCACTCCTGCTCTTCTTCTCTGGTCCGTTGGCACCGTTCTTCTTCTGTGGTCTTGGCAGCCACCCCCCCCCTCCTCTCCACTTAGAGCAGCCCGCAGCTACTGTTGCCATGGTGACGTAATAAGATAGTCGTAAAGGACCACAGTTACTTCTGGTTCTGCTCTGCTTGTTAGAGGCTTAAGTGCATAAGTCTGGTTTCTATATAAAAGCAGTTGTCAGCGTAGTATCTGGTAGGCAGGCGTACGTGTGTGTGTGTGTATGTGTGTGTGTGTGTGTGTGTGTGCGTATGTGTGTGTGTGTGTGTCGCATCACACAGCGGTTAGTATGGATGGGCCCAGTTTGTCATTGAGGGTTACTGGAGATCGGACGCCACAGTCACTTCTTCACACTACGCTATGACCTGTGTTTACTGTGTAACTCATGTTCCCTTGTCTTCTTCCTCCTCCTCCTCCTCTTCTCCTTCCTCCTCCTCTTCCTCTTCCTCCTCTTCCTCCTCCTCCTCTTCCTCTTTCTCCTTCCTCTTCCTCCTCCTCTTCCTCCTTCCTCCTCCTCCTCCTCCTCTCCTCCTTCTCCTCCTCCTCTCCTCCTCCTCCTCCTCCTCCTCCTCCTCCTCCTCCTCCCCCAGACGCGGAGGCTGACCAAGGTGGAGCGTCAGAGGTTCAGCGAGGAGGTGGACATGCTGAAGGGTCTGCAGCATCCCAACATCGTGCGCTTCTACGACTCCTGGAAGTCCACGGTCAAAGGTCACAAGTGCATCCTCCTGGTCACCGAGCTCATGACCTCGGGGACACTCAAGACGTACGTCCAACCTCCGCCATGACATGAACTCCGACATGTGATTCATGATTCATGATGTAATAAGTGATGTATGATATCCTGCCTGTTTTATGATATCAGTGTCAGATTGATATCCGTTATTGACCATAACACTTTTATTATGTTGCAGTACATTAGTCATTTAGCAGACGCTTACGCAAAGCCACTTACAGTAATTGCGATTAACGTAAGCTATATGATACGTATATGATTGACCCCCCACAGCAGGGTCACAGGTCTAGCGCCCCTCCATGGCGAGGGTCGGTATTGGAGCGGGAGGAGGGGTTAATAGAGGGGTGTGGCTATCTGTATGTGACGGTGCCAGTGGGATGTGCCACGTGTAGGCCACGCCCCTTTCGCACAAATAAATAAATAAATATAACTGTATTTTTTGTTTTTTGGGCATATTACGAAACTAGACGTTTTGAAGAAGGCACACAATAATATAACATAACATTTGTAAGATCACTAAATACTATTAATCAGAATTTTAGATCTACCAAAATTTTAAGGAGTAGTAAAGGAGAAATGCATGTTTAGCCCTGTTTTAAGGTTACTTATGATCATATACAATGGTTCAGATCAAAACGTTGACAAAACTAGCACTGATAATTGCTCTACCACCGTTTAGGTCATACAATGGATGTGGGTGGGCAAAAACATTCAAAAAACATGTTAAACTCTCAATTTCAGACAAGAAACTCACCGAGGTGTTAGTTGGCATTCTGACATATAATTCGCCATAAAGTAAGATTCTAGGTCATCTGGAAAGGCTTTTTTAAATATTTAGCATAGAACTATTTAGTCGCAGCACATACGTGTGTAAACGTCCGCAAACTAGGTAGCCTAGCAACATAAACAATAACAATAGCTACCATAAGTAGTTCCGCTTCCTGAATCCCCTCTGCGGATTGATCTACACATCTACAAACGGTCTCTTCAATACAAGTCAATGGATTTCATAAAATGATCAATAAAACCCTACAGGATTCATACTTGGTGGCAAATTTGATGTCAGAACACCAACGGACACCAATTACCCCCTCGGTGATGAGCTCCGTCTCAGACTGGCTTCATTCATCGTATCTGGGCTGTAGACGTTTAGGAATGTTTTTTCTCTTGCACTTTGGCTTCAGCGCTAGATTATGCTCTTAGTCACTTTAACACTAGATTATGCTTTTAGTCACTTTAACACTAGATTATGCTCTTAGTCACTTTAGCACTAGATTATGCTCTTAGTCACTTTAGCACTAGATTATGCTCTTAGTCACTTTAACACTAGATTATGCTCTTAGTCACTTTAACACTAGATTATGCTCTTAGTCACTTTAGCACTAGATTATGCTCTTAGTCACTTTAACACTAGATTATGCTCTTAGTCACTTTAGCACTAGATTATGCTCTTAGTCACTTTAACACTAGATTATGCTCTTAGTCACTTTAGCACTAGATTATGCTCTTAGTCACTTTAGCACTAGATTATGCTTTTAGTCACTTTAACACTAGATTATGCTCTTAGTCACTTTAGCACTAGATTATGCTCTTAGTCACTTTAACACTAGATTATACTCTTAGTCACTTTAACACTAGATTATGCCTTTAGTCACTTAAACACTAGATTATGCTCTTAGTCACTTTAGCACTAGATTATGCTCTTAGTCACTTTAGCACTAGATTATGCTCTTAGTCACTTTAGCACTAGATTGTGCTCTTAGTCACTTTAACACTAGATTATGCTCTTAGTCACTTTAGCACTAGATTGTGCTCTTAGTCACTTTAACACTAGATTATGCTCTTAGTCACTTTAACACTAGATTATGCTCTTAGTCACTTTAGCTCTAGATGATGCTCTTGGTCACTTGTTTAGAAAGGAGATGCACCTGTGAGTTCTGGCGAGTAGTAGTACACTGACTACCTAAGTTAAATGCAATTATCGTAAGTCGCTTCGGATACAAGCCTCTCCTAAATTACTGTGATGTAATGTAACGGTAATGTTATGTAATGTAAGGACTAACCTCAGATGACCCCAGAATGACCCTGTCACCGTGCTCCCCCAGGTACCTGAAGAGGTTCAAGGAGATGAAACTGAAGCTTCTTCAGCGCTGGAGCCACCAGATCCTGAAGGGGCTCCACTTCCTGCACACCAGGGCCCCGCCCATCATCCACCGGGACCTGAAGTGTGACAACATCTTCATCACCGGCCCCACCGGCTCCGTGAAGATCGGGGACCTGGGATTGGCCACACTCAAGAGGGCCTCCTTCGCCAAGAGCGTCATAGGTGGGTCTGATACTCTCTCTAGAGATGGAACCCACACACACACACACACACACACACACGCACACACACACACACACACACCTACACACACACACATACACACACACACACACACACACATACACACATATACGCACACACACACACCGCTGGGGTTACGCTGTGACACAAACATACACACTCACACACACAAACACACACACACAGGCTGTATGCTACTGTACAATCTTCCCTGACCTTGGACAGTTATGACTGTAAATAGAGCAGAGAGCTATTGTTGTAGCTGGCCTCTGTGTGTGTGTGTGCGTGTGTGTGTGTGTGTGTGTGTGTGTGTGTGCGTGCGTGCTTGTGTATGTGTGTGTGTTTGTATGTGTGTGTGTGTGTGTGTGCATGCGTGTGGGTCTGTGTGTGTGTATGTGTGTGTGTGTGTGTTTGTGTGCGTGCGTGTTTGTGTGTGTGTGTGTGTGTGTTTGTATGTGTGTGTGTGTGTGCATGCGTGCGGGTATGTGTATGTGTGTGTGTTTGTGCGTGCATGTGTGTGCTCTCACGTGTGTTTACCTGATAGTGTGGTAATCTGTTTATATCTCCACCACCACCACCACAATCACCACCAACACCACCAACACCACCAACACCACCACCACCACCATGGAGACCCTCTCCTGAGGGCTTCTCTCCCCCTACGGAGGTCAGAGTCGTGGACCGACCTGCTCTGACCCGCCCCCCTCACACACCGCTGTGTTCAGCTCATCTGTCTCCCTCACACACCGCTGTGTTCAGCTCACCTGTCTTCCTCAGACACCGCTGTGTTCAGCTCACCTGTCTTCCTCACACACCGCTGTGTTCAGCTCACCTGTCTCCCTCACACACCGCTGTGTTCAGCTCATCTGTCTCCCTCACACACCGCTGTGTTCAGCTCATCTGTCTCCCTCACACACCGCTGTGTTCAGCTCATCTGTCTCCCTCACACACCGCTGTGTTCAGCTCACCTGTCTTCCTCAGACACCGCTGTGTTCAGCTCACCTGTCTCCCTCACACACCGCTGTGTTCAGCTCACCTGTCTCCCTCACACACCGCTGTGTTCAGCTCACCTGCGTCTCTCAGACACCGCTGTGTTCAGCTCTGACCCATCCCCCTCACACACCGCTGTGTTCAGCTCACCTGTCTCCCTCACACACCGCTGTGTTCAGCTCACCTGCCTCCCTCACACACCGCTGTGTTCAGCTCTGACCCACCCCCCTCAGACACCGCTGTGTTCAGCTCTGACCCACCCCCCTCAGACACCGCTGTGTTCAGCTCTGACCCACCCCCCTCACACACCGCTGTGTTCAGCTCACCTGCCTCCCTCACACACCGCTGTGTTCAGCTCACCTGCCTCCCTCACACACCGCTGTGTTCAGCTCTGACCCACCCCCCTCACACACCGCTGTGTTCAGCTCTGACCCACCCCCCTCAGACACCGCTGTGTTCAGCTCTGACCCACCCCCCTCACACACCGCTGTGTTCAGCTCACCTGCCTCCCTCACACACCGCTGTGTTCAGCTCTGACCCACCCCCCTCAGACACCGCTGTGTTCAGCTCTGACCCACCCCCCTCACACACCGCTGTGTTCAGCTCACCTGCCTCCCTCACACACCGCTGTGTTCAGCTCTGACCCACCCCCCTCACACACCGCTGTGTTCAGCTCACCTGCCTCCCTCACACACCTCTGTGTTCAGCTCGCCCACCCGCCCACTGACTTCTCATGTTCGTCTAACCTTTATTCATCCAGGAAGTCTCATCGAGATTAAAACCTAATTTACAAGACAGACCAGGGGCCTCATTTATCATTGAGGTACGCCTTCTTTTACACGGTCTTTTTCGCGAGTTCAGGCGTACGCCATTTGCCCCCCCCACATTGCGATTTATCAAGCCGTAAGGGCGAAAATTTAGTCGCCTTTCTCCGCGCTTTTGTAGGACACCTCTCCAGTTGGCGTACCGATTTACACGGTGTTCTACGCCCTTCTTGAACACAGGGGGAACTGGCGACGCAGGTGGTGCGTCGGTGAATTACTATGTTTGACGGAGAGAATAAGAGCGACAGTTCATGAACGCACAATCATGTAGGCTACTAGGCCAATTCAGCACAAACATATATCGCAATGCAAGATTAGACGTGTCCTCTAACCGGCTCATTCATGGTTCGATATGGATTTGTTCCCCAAACTGTACCTATGCGCTGTCCCAAACCCTTCCGCGCTATATGTCACACACTTAATGCAGGCACTCCATCAAACGGCAATAATTGACCAATTAGATTGTCATTAATATGTGATCATGTGGACCTGTTTGCTCTTTGGTAAGCATATAAATGACAGTCCTCCTGTGCGTAATGCGAGCCTAAATGAATCCGGCGCTACTCGGCCTACTGGCCCGAGATAGAACTCCAAAGAGGTGACGGCGATGGCGACTGCACCCACATAAGGGCACCATCAGTGAATGAATACGTCTATGTGAATCGCTAAAATGTGCACACTATAAATACCCAAATCATATGTGACATGCTCATCACAAGTGTAGTGGCACGCTGGCCTGGCTCCACGCATGACTCATTCATCCTGGCGCACAGCAGGGTAGGGCTAGACTGGAGGCAGGCGCTGCGCGTGACGGCTGGCTTATTGGTGTGTGCATAGCCAAGATACATATTCGTTGTCTTATTTACTTTAATCTTTATTAGCATTTTCCATCCATACAACGACAATACAATAAAACATAAAAACTTACAATAACAGCTTATGGGTACTTCCATCCATGCAGCTTTTTTTTCTTACTCAAATATGACAATTTTAATATTAGTGGTCTCATCACACTTCCTTCTATAATCCATCCATTTTTCCCATCTCCCTTCAAACTTTCCTTCATGCATCCTCAATGCATAAATAAATCTCATATATCTCCTCCACAACACCCACCACTGCTCCTTGGTTGGGGGTTCCACCTAATACCAAGCCCTCGTTATTGTCTTTTTACTAGCAACCAATAGTACTTTCACTAGGTATCTGTCCCCTCCTTGTACATCATCCCGTGTTATGTTTGCCAAGATATATATTCAAAGCTGATAAGGTGGAAGTCGGCGCGCTGGAGGTGGAGGCTGCAACTCGCGGGGGCACGACCGTCAGGTCCAGGACCACTGCAGACTCCCCCTCCTCTGAGTCCCACCCCACGTCAGAGTCTGGAGAAACAATTTCAATCATTTTCTTTGAGTTTGTCTGTGAACTTGATTATGCATTAAACATTTCATTGTGCAGCCATATTCATTTGATATGTTTTTCTGTTGGCAGTCAAATAAATGCTTAAGTGTGATTTACCGGGTGATTTAGATGAGAGTCTACATTTCCCAGAGGGGAAAATGTTTCATGTGGTCTAACATTATGAAGTGGTCATCTGTGTTATCGTTCCCTGTTTTTGGTCCTAAATCAATCATAGCCTACCACAGAATGTGTGGAATGTTTGCTTTCCTCACACATAATACAGCATGTCCGTGTAGCCTACGCCACATACAGGATGCACGAACATACAGTAGGCTACCTAAACTAGGAGCAATCAGACAAATGTAGGCTCGTACAAATAGCTTACCTTCCGAAGATGATTTTCTTTCCTCGCGTGGACCTCACCAACAAGCACATGCACCTCCGTCTCCGAAAAGTTTCTCTTCTTTCCGCGTTTGTCTGTCCCTATGCTCCACGCTATATTATGTCGGTTCCTTCCGGGGTATCCCCGACACGCTGTCATAGTTTTGACCATATATGGTTGGATTTGGGCGTGGAGAGGGCGGAACACGGGGCGCGTGCGCGTACACTCTATTCTCCGCCCGTCTCGGATTTCTCGTGCAGAAAAGGGCATACGACCTTTTTGATAGATCCGAAAAGCGTGTAAATATTCTCGTCGTACGCTACATTGTGCATTTTCCGCGTTTTCGTCGTACGCCCTCTTTTACACCAGAATTTACACGCTCTTTGATAAATGAGGCCCCAGGCAGGGGAGCAGCAGTATACAATCGCTCCAGACGACAACAACAACAGTCAACAATAACAGTTCTACCTCACACACAGACAGCCTGTTTCAGTCTGGAATGAATCAGGGCGTCTCAGATGATGTAGCAGCCACACGTTTATTTTTAAAAGCCCAAAGTCGTACAGAGGTTTTAACATGACTGCTCAGGTTCTCATGTTTAAAGTGTGAATACTGTAAATACCTCTTCCGTTGGTCACCTCCATCACACTGTGTTTTGTAGAGTACGGGAAGGATTTCTTACCGGTTAACGGGCCTGTAAAGAAATAACAGCGCTGCCAAGCTCTGCATTTGGCGGCCAATAAAAGGCTTCCAGAATATTCCCTGCATTATTAGGTTGTTTCCAGTAGCTCTTAGTTATAGAGTGATAGAACGAACACTTACTTAAATCAGGGCTCAGTTATTCTGAGAGCAGCTGCAGTTATTTACAAGGGGACACACTGCATGTGAAGTGTATGTACTTCTCAAGTACTAATTACACTGTAATATACAGTATTGGACATTACATTACATCACAGTCGTTTAGCAGATGCTTTTATCCAAAAGCGACTTATAATAATTGCATTTAACCTAGGTAGTCAGTGTACTACTACTCGCCAGAACTCACAAGTTTTATCTCCTAAACAAGTGACTGAGAGCAGAATCTAGTGCAAGAGTGGACGATAACAGTATAACAGTATACACCAAGTCACCAATTCCTTGTACATGTGTACAGTAAATGTTCTTGGCAAATATGAACTCAATTTTGATTCTGAAGTGTCAATAGTTAACCTGCTCTAATGGCTTCTATACACTGTGCGATTTTTGCAATGTACACTGTGCCATGAGACACTTCTGAATCGAAGGCTACGATTGGCTACCCTCCAAACACCTGCCCCCCTCAACAAAAAAAGGTCACACTGATTAGTGATGATTAGTCATGATGCTTTTCTATTGGTTTATTAGTTGACGTAGATCGTAGCAGCATTCACACTGCGAGATGCTCATCCCAGATCATCGTAAATATCTGACACCGTCTGATATTTGTCGCAGGCTATCGTTGATCGCAAGACCGTGACATCGGCCATCTTTGAATCCTCTCCCACAGCGAGACATAAGACCCCCGTTTTGGAGCCACGATTGGTCATCTTTCGTTCTGTTTGACCCTCCAGGGACACCGGAGTTCATGGCCCCGGAGATGTACGAGGAGAAGTACAACGAGGCGGTGGACGTCTACGCCTTCGGGATGTGCATCCTGGAGATGACCACCTCCGAATACCCGTACTCCGAGTGCCAGAACGCCGCGCAGATCTACCGCAAGGTCACCAGCGTGAGTACACGCCGTCTCACACACACGCGCACGCTCACACGCACACACACATACACACACACACACATACACACACCCACGCCTCATCGTCCTCTCTGGGACAGTCTGTGATCGGGTCCGTGCTGATCAGCTAGTCTATAAAGTCTTTTCCGCTCGGAAATAGTGAGCAGTTGAAGTCTCGACTGACTGCGTGAAACAGTCTCTCTCTCTCTCCCTCTCTCTCTCCCTCTCTCTCTCTCTCTCTCTCCCTCTTTCCCTCTCTCTCTCTCTCTCTCTCTCTCCCTCTCTCTCTCTCTCTCTCCCTCTCTCTCTCTCTCCCCCTCTCTCTCTCTCTCTCTCTCCCTCTCTCTCTCTCTCTCTCTCTCCCTCTCGCTCTCGTTTTCTTGCTCCGTCTAATAATCTATCTCATTCCCCCTTCTCCTTCCCTCTCTTTCTCATTGATTTCTCAATCTTTTGAAGTCTCTCTTTTGAAATATTTATCAATCTTTTGAAATATTTACGAAAGTACAGGCACACAAACACGCTGTCAGCAGGCCTGTCAGAGAGCAGAGCAGAACAGAACAGAGTAGAACAGAGCAGAGCAGAACAGAGCAGAGCAGAGCAGAGCAGAACAGAACAGAACAGAACAGAACAGAACAGAACAGAACAGAGCAGAGCAGAGCAGAACAGAGCAGAGCAGAGCAGAAAAGAACAGAACAGAGCAGAACAGAGCAGAGCAGAGCAGAGCAGAGCAGAATAGAACAGAACAGAACAGAACAGAGCAGAGCAGAGCAGAGCAGAACAGAGCAGAGCAGAGCAGAACAGAGCAGAGCAGAACAGAACAGAGCAGAACAGAACAGAACAGAACAGAACAGAACAGAGCAGAGCAGAACAGAACAGAACAGAGCAGAACAGAACAGAACAGAACAGAACAGAGCAGAGCAGAGCAGAGCAGAGCAGAACAGAACAGAACAGAGCAGAACAGAACAGAGCAGAACAGAGCAGAGCGATGGTCTCCAGTGACGTCTCACATTGGTCCTCTGCAGTCTTTGACAAACAACAGGATCAGCTCTGATTGAGAGCTTTATTTACAAAATGCCTCTCTCCCTCTTTATACGTCTCTCTCTCTCTCTCCCTCTTTATACGTCTCTCTCTCTCTCTCCCTCTTTATACTTCTCTCTCTCTCGCACGCGCTCTTTCTCTCCCCCTCTCTCTCTCACACTTTATTTCTGTCTCTCACTCTTTCTCTCTCCCTCTTTCTCTCCCCCCCCCTTTCTCCCACACTCTCTCTCTCTCCCTCTCTCTCCCTCCCTGTCTGCCTGCCTCTCTCTCTCTTCCTGTTGTTGGAATCAGTAGTTACAGAGTAGTGAAATAGACCTGTGTTGTAGCTGAGTGTCTCCATATGCTAAGCTAAGCGCTGGCCTGATTGCTGATTGGTCGGGTCTTTGTTCTGGGATGAGGCTCAGAACGCTGGATTTCCTCAGTCATTTATCCAATCAAGCCAATCCCCAGAGGCTAGCATCGAGGAATTAAAATGCAGCTCTCTTAATGTGATTGACAGGGGTGCATGCACACACACACACACACACACACACACACACACACACACACACACACACACACACACACACACATACACACATAAACACATAAACACATACAACCCCCCACCCCCCGGAATCGAGCGTTCTGTCCAGAGGTTCCCCTCGCAGAGTTGAATGAATGTACTGTAATCGCTCAGTTTATGTTTTTTTCTCCCTTATGGGTTTCTGTTCCAAACCACATTAATGAAAGCCTGCCAGGCAGCCAGGCAGCCAGGCAGCCAAGCAGCCAGTCAGTCAGTCAGTCAGTCAGTCAGTCAGTCAGCAATCAGTCAGCCAGTCAGTCAGTCAGTCAGTCAGTCAGTCAGTCAGTCAGTCAGTCAGTCAGTCAGTCAGTCAGCAATCAGTCAGCCAGTCAGTCGGTCAGTCAGCCAGTCAGTCAGCAATCAATCAGTCAGCCAGTCAGTCAGTCAGTCAGTCAGTCAGTCAGTCAGTCAGTCAGTCAGTCAGCAATCAATCAGTCAGCCAGTCAGTCAGTCAGTCAGTCAGTCAGTCAGTCAGTCAGTCAGTCAGCAATTAGTCAGTCAGCCAGCCAGTCAGCTGTGTTCTGGAGCCCATGCCTGGAGCAGCTCTGAGGATCTGGACCTCCATGCTCGGTCCCGTGGTGTCCTCCGCTCACGGCCCAGAGTTCCACACAGAGACACTACCTCCATTGTGACACAGAGCTGCCGTAATGTTGTTCTAGTTAGCGTGATAGCAGGCCTACCAACTGATCCCCTGTATCTGGAGCTGACAGTGTTAGAGACCGCCTGCCTCAGGGGGAGAACAGATTAACTGCCATGTTTCCTTTTTCCATGCTCTTCATGTGGTGTGTGAGTTTAGAGACAGCGTGGGACTGCACTGTGTGTGTGTGTGTGTGTGTGTGTGTGTGTGTGTGTGTGTGGTTACGCTCTTAGATGCTTGTTTAGAAAGAAGGGAAGAAAGTTCGCTACCTACATTGAATGCGCTTATTTTAAGTCATGCTAAATTACTTTAATGCAATGAAATGCCAGTCACTTTCTAATATCATTTTATGACTTGGCGTCCTTGGTTTATCTGTTGTTCCCTTTCTCAGTGTTGTATATCCATGCTGTGATAGGAGGGTTGTTTACAGTACCTCATAAAGAGGAAGGAAGAAGCTTGTTGTCTGAAAGATATCACCGTCATCGCAGACTTCATTGGCAGATGGGCAAACACACTGTTGGTGGTTGTGTGTGTATGTGTTTGTGTGTAAGAGAGAGACTTTTAGTGTGTGTGTGTGTGTGTGTGTGTGTGTGTGTGTGTGAGAGAGAGAGAGAAAATATGTGTAAGAGAGAATATGCGTGTGTGTGTGTGTGAGAGAGAGAGAGAGAGAGAGAGAGAGAGAGGGAGAGAGAGAGAGAGAGAGGGAGAGAGAGAGAGAGAGGGAGAGAGAGGGAGAGAGAGAGAGAGAGAGAGAGAGAGGGAGAGAGAGAGAGAGAGAGAGAGAGAGAGAGAGAGAGAGAGACTGTGTATTCATCTCTCTCATGGCTTCAGAGCAAACAGTGAAGTGATTGTGTGACTTGTGTGATGATGTATTGGACCAGCGTGTGACGTGTGAGAGAAGCCGTCGTCATACGTCTACACAGAGAGACCAGTTTGTTTGTTTTCTTCAGAGGTGAGATACATTACAGTTTGACCCAGGCATGGGCACTGGCAATGTGTGTGTGTGTGTGTGTGTGTGTGTGTGTGTGTGTGTGTGTGTGTGTGTGTGTGTGTGTGCTACGTGTGTAAATGGTAAATGGACTGCATCTAATGGCCTCTCATTCACCCATTCACACACACATTCACACACCAATGGCGCAGCTGCCATGCAAGGTGCTAGCCTGCTCATTGGGAGCAATTTGGGGTTCAGTGTCTTTGCCCAAGGACACTTCGACATGTGGACAGGAGGAGCTGGGATTCGAACCGCCGACCCTGCGGTCATTGGACGACCGGCTCCACCTCCTGAGCCACCAGCCGCTCATGTATGCACGAGTACACGTGCTCCATTCCCCTGTGTGTGTGTGTGTGTGTGTGTGTGTGTGTGTGTGTGTGTGTGTGTGTGTGTGTGAGAGTGTGTGTGTACACTGTGTGCTTCTCTGTGCGTATGTGGGCGCCGCAAGCATGATGGCAGTGTGTAGGCCGCGCACAGAAGCCAACATTGTGCCTCCGAACCAAGATCCCTATCTGGACACACACCAGAACACCAAAACACCTCCACTGACCGTCACAAAACGGAACGTTTACAAATCAGGATTTAGAAGCTAGAATTTAGAACGTTAGAGTTCAGAACGTCTGGTTAGATTCTAAACTGAATTCCGTTGTGTGTTCCTCGTGTGCAGTGGGAGTGTAAAGTTGGACAGGGCATCGAACCCAGGCCAGCCGGTCAGCTGATACATGGAGCACCACGAGATCCGAACCGCCTTCACTCCCACGCTCCTCAAAGCGTCTCTGTGTCGCCGTGTGGGCCTGAGAGAGTGTGTGTGTGTGTGTGTGTGTGTGTGTGTGTGTGTACACGTCGAGGACTTTGTGGACATGGCGTTTTCTTTCAGGGTGGGTTCGTCAGGCTGTGTCAACATGTTGTGTATGGAAGTGACAGATATTGACTGCTTGAGTAACTTACAGCCCACCATACGTGCGCTCTCAGCAGGTCAACAGGCCGGCTCAGACGTCCGTTCACAGTAGTCACACTGTCAGGGGTTCGAGACACAGACTGGCTTTATAGAGCCGCTGAGAACCAGCGACACACCTCACATGAGCTGATAC
>NC_140247.1:15584137-15594137 GCF_949987555.1 Borostomias antarcticus | reverse complement strand
CACACACACACACACACACACACACACACAAACACAACCACACACCGATTCACCTCCAGCTACCCAAATATGGGGTGTGAAAAGTGCCATTTTGGTTGCTTGTTCAAAGCTTACTTACAACGTGTATGCATTTTTATTTACCATGTAACAGTGAGGATCCAAGTAGATTTGTGAGCAAGAGACACGTTTGCCACTTGACTTGACTTGACACAGGCACTTGACTATAACGTAAATAATGGAGTCTGGTGCTGAATGAGTTACGTTTCTGCACAGGGAATACAGTTGTGACGTGATTTTAATAGCACCGACTTACAGGCAAACTTGGCAGGCCTGAGTTTGACCGCGTTCAATACACCAATTCTAGCCAAACCTTAAAGCAATGGAGCTAGCTACTGTAGATACAGCTACATAATATACCGAATTGAGTTCGATTAACGTGACCATCCTGATAACTGATAAGCGGCTATGTAAATGTTTAAATATATTACATGACTATGTCACCGAAGATGGTTTATGAGGAATGTTGTGTGGAGGTTCAGTGAAATACATTAAACTAGACACTAAAGGTCTCTTTTGTATTCTTCTCCACATCCCCACTCTCAAACGAGGTGTTCCCTGAGCCTCTGTCCACCTGGACCAAGGTATGCAGGGATGGGAGAGAGGAGTGTGATGGGAGGGAGCGGGTGCTGGAGCCTGTACTGACTGAGCTCAATGGCTCCATGTTCCACTGCACTGCCCAGAACCCTCTGTGCTCCATGGACGCACACACACGACTCATAGTGTTTGGTGAATGTGTGTGTGTCTATGTATGGGGTTGTTTTTATTAGTCTATCTCTATGGCTTCAAAAACAAAGCACAAAAAGCACATGAGTCCGTAACAGACTTCAAGATGAGAAAGGGTGACTTCAATGTGGGAGGCAAATAGTTCCTGGTAAGAATCTAGAGGCTATGTGTCTGAGAATCAAAGGAAGTATAAGAAATGTATACAAGTAATAAAATAAACCCACAGAAGATGATCTAAAACTTCTCTCGCCACATTAGCTGATGCAATGTGCTGTAAGGAGATGCCGGTCCTGACCACCATGCTGCTCTTTCTGACCCTCACATTGGGGCTGACCTGATCAGGAAATGGAGGGCCATTTTCAGGGGTGCCGTTAGAAATTTTGGGCCCTGTAAAATAATATAATATATATAAAATAATCATCATCATTAAAAAAAATAAAAAATAAAATAATGGTTTATGGGGGCCCCTGGAAGTGCAGGGCCCTTGGAATCGTTCCAACCTCCCCCCTCCTTACAGCTCCAGTACAAGAACTAAAAGAGCACAATATTCATCCCTAGTATGACAACTTCCATGTTGTCATACTGCCTTTGGGATTAACTTTAGCTGGGCTAGTGTTGTCTGAGCTCTCAGCATTAATAGTTCAAAGGTTTGTTCACAAGTACACAAACACAACTGTAAATTTGGACAGAACAACCAGAAGGTCTTCTGAATGAAAGCACACCCCATCTAGTCAATATACCTTGAATATGTTTCCAATGGCCCTGTGGTAATTTAATTGTAGCAGTAAGGCTGGCAGATGGTTCTCTTTTTTTCAACATTTTATACATTATGCAGGCTGGCCCACTAGTCTATCACATCTTTATGTGCTATTCGAAGGGCAAGAAATGCACTGTACCAGGATGTCCTTGAATAAAGAATGAATACTGTATGACATGGATGTAAAGTCTGATGCTTTAGTTTATTTGAGATATAATTTTGCTTTGGTGTGAATTTGAACTTGTAGTCATGTTTCAAGATTCCAAGTCAATCAAGATTTCCAAATTTGGACTTGGAAGTGTTGATGGATGCTGGTCTCACCAGCCTGTTTAGAGACTTTTGAGAAGGGGCGAACCTTTGCTCCAGGGTGACATCTCTTCTTCAGGTCTTTGGCAATGCCCGCATGCAGCTCGAAGGCTTTCACACACATCATTACTTGTTTGGGAGAACCCCTGTTGTCGTGAGAATTATTTTGTCTCAAATTTCCTGCTAAAGCCTTTTTCTGTGCTTCAGTTGCAGCTGAGCTGTTCTTTTTTTTGGAATCTGAAGGTTTTCTAAGAGGTTTCTCTGGGCTGGTGAGTTTCAGTCCACGTTCAATCATTGCACGTTTCTCTTGAAAGCTCAGTTGCACTGCCTCTGGGGATGGCGTAGATGTGACTTCACAAGGCCTGCTGCTTACACTCTCACTGTTGGGCAGTTGGTCAGTAACGTGAGGCTGGTTATCTGTTTTGGTGGCAGTCTGGGTTTGGGCTGTAAAGGCTCTCACAGGCCGGGATGACTTGATGCTAGACTCCAGTAGGTCCCTGTGCTCAAGAGAGATGACTGGTGTCTCCATACCTTGGGAGAACAGATGACATGGTCGTGAGACTGATGATACCTTTTCAGCTGGACTGTCTTTCAATCCTGACCCAATTTTGGAATCTGGAGGTTTTCTAAGAGGTTTCTTTGGGCTGGTGAGTATCAATTCACGTTCAAACATCTCACGCTTCTCTTCAAAGCTCAGTTTCAGTGCCTCTGCAACTGACACACACTGTGTGTGTGTGTGTATGAGCGTTTGTGTGTGAGAGTGTGTGTGTGAGAGGGTGAAGAGAGAATGTGTGTTGCCGTGCACATGTATGTGTCTGTGTGATAGTGTGCTCGTGTATGTGTGTGTGTGTGAGAGAGAGAAAGAGAGAATGTGTGCGTGCACGCATTTGTGTGTGTAGAAGCTCCATCTGACCCAGTCAGTCTGATATATGTGTGTGTGTGTGTGTGTGTGTGTGTGTGTCCGCTGTCAGTGAGGTGGTAGAAACCGAAGCCATTGTTATGTGTGTTGGCGGCAGATACTGAGGAAACCCAGCGTCTTACCTGATGTCTATATCTCCTTACCTGTCCTTCCTCACGGTCTTACCTGGCGTCTATATCACCTTACCTGCCTTTCCTCACGGCTGACGATAGAGTTACGTCCTGTACGTGTTCGTCCAGGAAGCCACGCCCCCGGGCTCTGAGGGCTCCCCTATGGGCTCACATAACCACCGAGCTGGGACTGACACCGCTGTGACCTTCCCAGAAGGCAGTTACAAAACATTCTACATTTAAACTGTCTTGGCCGTCGTCGTGTCTGATTTTACCGTACCTCCGCGGTTGAGAAATGTCCAGTTTAATGGAGGCTGGGGCCGCACACCAAGTTAGCTGGAAGTGTAGTTTAATTAGCTGGAACTGTACAGCAGAATCATCACGTACGGTACGTCTGTCACGTCCTGTGCTAATGTCACGGACGCTGTTTTTCCAGCCCTTGTGTTCAGACCTGCGCTACATTAGCCGTTAGCTAGCAGCCCCTCGGAAGGTCTCTCTGTGGCAGAGAAACCCAGACCCACACCGACATGCTCGCCCTCCGGGGCCTGCTGCATTCTGGGTACCGTCATAACCAGATTTGTTTGTGTTCAAAACCATTAGCTTAACAAGGTCCCTCTCCCCCCCCCCCCCCTCTCTCTCTCTCTCTCTCTCTCTTTCTCTCTCATTCTTTCTCACTATCTCTCTTCTTCTCTCTCTTTTATTCAATTCAATTCAATAAGCTGTATTGGCAGGAAATACTCATTATGTAAATATTGCCAAAGCATAGAACTAATTAAATAACAAACGACAACAACAACAACAAAACAGATGATAACAACATTGTACTAATTATACAAATATATACAAATAAGAAATGCTTTAATAAACTGTAATAATAATAATCAGAATATGTTTAAATATGTATATTTGTTTGTTTCTCTCTCTCTCTCTCTCTCTCTCTCTCTCCTCTGCCTTCCTCCTCACAGGGTATAAAACCAGACAGCTTCTTCAAAGTCAAGGTCCCCGAGCTGAAAGAGATCATCGAGGGATGCATTCGCATGAACAAGGACGAGAGGTAGACTTTACCAGACGAGACCTTGACCTTGACCTTGACAAACTTGAATGCGCATTTGTGTGTGTGAGAGAGAGAGACGGTCCCGTTCGTCTGAGTGTGTTGTCGGAGGACTCGTCAGACAGGGTCCGTGCCATTTACACGGTCTTGTTTTCCTGTCTGGGTGTGTGAGTGTCAGACGAACGGCGAAAAGGCCAGACTTCATTTTTCACCGGCTCAGCTGGCGATCAGGAAAATATCTCGCCGCTTTCAAGACCGTTCATCAATCACCAGTGTGTTAAACCACGAGGAGGAGCCTCTGTCTGGGCGTGAACGGGCTCCGAACCCTAACCCTACGTGGGGTTGTTCGGCGTTCAGCTCCCCTCGCCCTCTAAACATTGATCGGTCGACGTCGCCGGCTAAAAATAGCTTTGAGGAACGACTTCAGACAAACACACTTCAAAATGTTTCCACGTTACCAGGGCGACGGAGCCAGGCGATATTGACCGCGTTTGGCGGTAGACTTTTAATGGTGTCGGGTTTAAATCGTCCCGACATGGGACTGACGCACACACACACACACACACACACACACACACACTCATCCACCCATCTCCTGTCGTACTGAGAGGTCCTGTCAGCACCCCGTAACCCCAGTAGTCCTGACGCTCTTCCTGGCTCTCAGACAGACAGACAGGCAGGCAGACAGGCAGGCAGGCAGACAGACAGACAGACAGACAGACAGACAGACAGACAGACAGACAGACAGACAGGCAGGCAGACAGGCAGACCACACAGCTGGTCGTTCCTGAGACTGTCCAGTGCAGATAAACCACTCACTCACCCTGACCCTGCTGGAGGAGGGGGAGGAGGAGAGGAGGAAGTGGAGGGAAGGGAGGAGCATGAGGAGAAGGAGGATTAGGAGGAGCAGGGGGAGTAGGAGGAGGAGGAGGGGAGGAGAGAAGGGAGGAGGAGGAGGAAGCGGATGGAGTGGCGGGGGGATGGAAGAGGAGAATTAGGAGGAGCAGGGGGAGGAGGAGGAGCACTCGGGCACAGCTCCACTCGCCACAGTTATTCAACCTGCAACAAACGCCTGAAGTACATATCAGTCTGACGAACACACAGGAGAATGAGAATTCAAATGGAACTGTAACGAGGCGTTAGCCTAGCCTGTCGTAGCATAGCGATGGATATACCACAGATGGTTAAACACCCTCCCCCCCCTTTCTCCTGCCCCCCAGGTACACCATCCAGGACCTGCTGGAGCACACCTTCTTCCAGGAGAACAACGGCGTGCACGTGGAGCTGGCGGAGGAAGATGACACTGTGAAGTCGGGCCTGAAGCTCTGGCTGCGCATGGACGACACCAAGAAGCTCCACGGGAAGTACAAGGACAACAACGCCATCGAGTTCCTGTTCGAGCTCTACAAGGACATTCCCGAGGAGGTGGCCCAGGAGATGGTGAGAGAACTTCGCACCTGAGGTGACTTCTGGGCAGGGTGCTGGCAGCGTTGGATTGGTGTGCCGTGTTTGTTGGTGACTGTTGGCGTCGGTTGGATGGATTTCCCAGCTGAAATTTAAACGTCCAACATTCTAACAGCATCTGCCAACTTTAGAATGTTGGGTGTTGGGAGTCGGTTGGCGTCGGTTGGGGAGGTGTGCAGACACCTTGAGACTTAAACTAGACTTCAGCTCTGAGGACTTAGACTTAAACTAGACTTCCTCTCTGAAGACTTAGACTTAAACTAGACTGAAGTAGAGCTCACTTTCGACGTAGATAACGCAATAGAACGTTAATGTTTTTAGTTTTTTTGACACTTTCCTCTTTACCTCTCTCTTTCTCTCTCCCCCCCTTCTCCCCAGGTGGTGCTGGGCTTCGTCTGCGATGCCGACTACAAGCTGGTCGCCAAGGCGATCCGCGACCGCGTCACCGTCATCAAGCGGCAGCGCGAGAAGCGCAGGCGCTCGGCCGAGGAGGCCCTGCGCCGCCGACAGGAAACCGTCATCGAGGAGGAGCCCGAGCCCGCCCCCGAGCCTTCCGCCGCCCCGCCCGCCGCCTCCAAACCCGCTAACCCCGCCCCCGTCTCCGCCCTCGCTCGCACCAAGACCCCCCCCGTGCTGACCATGTCGGGCCCGGCGCCGTCCCCGTCTAACGGCTCGGTGGACTCGGGCATCAATGCCGCCAGCTTCGCCGCAGACCCCGAGGACCAGGATGTAGAACTCCGCCAGCACTACAACATCCGCCACGCCTCCTACTCCTCCGCCACTTGTGAGCCCAACACACACACACACAGACACACACTCCCGAGACAACAATCAACAACCAGTACAGTCATAGCAGGAGACGGGGGTTTGGACAAGACAACACCAATATACCACACACAAATAACAACAACAAGGGAACCTAGAAGTCGTCTACAATAAATAGATGGGTCTTTAGCACGTTTTTGAAAGTAAAGTACAGTAGAATAGAATAGAGTACAGAAGAGTACAGTACAGTATAATATAAGAGAGTAGAGTGCAGAAGAGTACAGTATATTACAGTAGAGTAGAGCAGAACACGGCAGGGTAGAAAAGAGTACAATAGAACAGAATAGAGCTGAATACATAGGGTAGAATAGAATAGAGTCCATTCAAACACAATAGAGTTGATGACATTAGAACAGAGCAGAGTAGAGTTGACCTGTACTGTTTCCGTGCAGTAGATCCATGGTTTATAACAGCGGCTTAGTGCCGCCCATGCTGAGAGAACAGCCAGGTCTGTAGGCCGAGCCTCTCACCGCTGATATAAACAGCCCATAGGTTTGACCTTTGACCCGGGAGCTCAGCCTTCATTTGATACACAGCAGCGATATGAGGGATATCAGGTACTAGCCTTCCAGCTCCGCCTACATGCTCAGTTTACATACAGTAGCTCACACAGCGCATTCCTGGCATGCGCGTGTCAAAGCTTGAGACATAAACATGTTACATGTTACATGTTAAGCACATGATTGTGCCCTTTGAAGTATTACATACCTCTACTTGTGCACGTTGTCAGAGATTACGGTTGATAACGTGCGTGCAAGTTATCAGAAAGTGTCGTAGCAGATTTGGGGTGTGGTTCTGTGGTCTGTGTGTGTATGTATGTGTGTGTGTGTGTGTGTCCAAAGTAGTCTAACCCCAGCTGGTCAGATGTGGTTCACCCCCAGAAAAGCCGGGTCGTGTTCAGTAGTCATCCGGGCCAGCGCCCGTTAGTGACCGATACATGACCCACTGCCTCTCTGGTCACACCCTCCACTCCACCACACCCTCCACTCATCCCTGTTCTCTCTCTCTCTCTCTCTCTCTCTGACCCGTTGTTGCCATGGCAGCGGACTGCGAGACGGACGGCTACCTGAGCTCCTCCGGTTTCCTGGACCCCGCGGAAGCCACACCCCCTCTGGTTAGCCCCGCCCCCTCCTCCTATTGCGCCACCACCACCACCCAGACGCCTCCGGCTACGGAAGCCCCTCGTGTCGAGACTCCGCCCAGCGAAGCCCCGGCTGCCGCGCCGCTGCCACCAATCCCGGCTCTCCGCTTCCCCACGGTGGGTAAGGGGCGGGGCAGAGGGGGGAGGGGCTAGGGAGAGCCCCCCCCCCCCCCAAAAAAAAAGTTCTATAGCCCTGTCCGAAACCGTTCCCTATTATGGAAACAGTGGAAACAGTGTGTCCACCATTTTCCAATAGTGTCCGAATTCTCAAAGGTTAATGATCCGCTATATAGTACACTAGAAAATACCCACAATTCTTAGCAATTTCTAGTGAACAGAGGATGTACCCTACAATTTAGGGAATTGTGGGTGAGTGAGTGAGTGAGTGAGTGAGTGAGTGAGTGAGTGAGTGAGTGAGCGAGCGAGTGAGCGAGTGAGTGAGTGAGCGAGTGAGTGAGTGAGCGAGTGAGCGAGTGAATGAGTGAGCAGTTCTGAACTGAAGAGTGTCGTTTAGCCAGTAGAACCTGAGTTGATTGCAGTTCCATGACTGATTCTATTCCTGTTCAATGCGCTTGAATGCGAGGCAGTGATCTGCCCTTTATCACATCAAGTCAAATCAAATCTGATTTGATTTGATTGATCATTTTCAGCATTTTCTCCTATGCTGATCCTAGCGTGACGACTTTATTCTGCGGCTGATAATAAGACTGATATGACTGACAGGAGCTGCTTGTACCGGGCGCTGTGTTCAGAACGAGGCCGAGGCTGGCCCCCAGCGGCCCCTGGCCGGCCCGGGTGTGTGTATATATAGTCCTCTACCTCAGCAGGCTGCTCTGATACCCGACCCCTCTGCACCCCCCCCCCAGAGCATCGCCGTGTCCCATAATGCCGAGCGGCTGCAGGGTGGATCCGCCAGCGGCTTCAACTCGCCGGTCGACAGGTAACCCAGAGCCCCTCCCACCACACCACCGCAGGGGCCTTGTGTTGGGGATAACCATCCCAGAGTGGGCGGACGCCTGTAGTGCTGGGAGTTGTCAGTGCTTAGTTCCTTGTTCCCACTGGGGGTTGTAGTTCCTTGTTCCCACTGTAACTCTGTTACTAAATGATTTCACCAGACTACTCATTGGGGTAGGATTCAAGTGTTTGTTTTTGTGATGGAAAAAAAATATAGCACTTTATTTATTTATTTATTTATTTATAACAAAAACATCCAAGACGGCTTTACTAGAGCTGCACTGAATCCATCAGGAGCTCAGCTGGTGTTTTTAGTGTATAGGATTCATGACGGCTCTTTGTGTCACATGGTCAACTATGCAGATAAGGCACATTAAAGCACAAGAGGGAGGTTGTGCGGGTTTGTGTGTGTACAGCATGTGCGTGTGTGTGTGCGTGCGTGTGTGTGTGTGTGCGTGTGTGTGTGTGTGTGTGCAGGTGTGCCTGTGTGTGCATGTGTGTGTGTGCGTGTGTGTGTGTGTGTGTGCGTGCGTGTGTGTGTGTGTGTTCGTTTATAGAGCTTGTGCGTGCTTCTCCATCTCTATGGGAGATCACCTCCAGGGGAGTCTAACGGAAACACTATGATATTCGTGGTGTCGATTTAGTGCTCCATTCAAGGGTACTTCCCTTTATGACACACACACACACACACAGATACACACATCCAAGAACCCCATTTCCTGTGTGCAATTAGAGAGACAGTCAGGCGGTCAACACTGCACTTCCGACCATCCAGTGTGTGTGTGTACGTGTGTGTGCGTGTGTGTGTGTGTGTGTGTGTGTGTGTGTGTGTGTGTGTGTGTGTGTGTGCGCGTGCGTGTGTGTGTGTGTCTGTCTGTGTGTGAGAGTTAATGGTCTCAGAAGAAGGTCATTGGTGGTATAGGGTCTATTAGAGCCAATGACCATCTAACAGACCGTTAACTTCACAGACACTGACACACAGGGCCTAGAGAGAGAGAGAGAGAGGGAGAGAGAGAGAAAGAGAGAGAGAGAGAAAAAGGGACAGAGAGAGAGAGAGAGAGAGAGGGAGAGAGAGAGAAAGAGAGAGAGAGAGAAAGAGGGACAGAGAGAGAGAGAGAAAGAGAGAGAGAGAACAGTAAAGTCCAAGGTTTAAAAGGCATCTTTGAATGGATCAGTCACTGAGCAGTTTATGTAGTCAAATGTAATTTTCCCTGTAGATATGAATATTTCATATGGCAGCTTAGCTCTTGGCTAAGGATCTTTAGGATAAATAGATTATGATGATGCAATAACTGAGTTATAGTACCACAATACATTTTCCGGTCAGCGATTGTGACCTCACTTCCTGTTCCATCCCTCAGCTACGCCTCCGACGTGACGTCCGGGCTGAGTGACGGCAACGAGGGCCTATCAGAGAAGAGCGCCAAGGCTGCCAGCAAGCGCACTGGTACCAAGCTGTTCAGGAGGAGAGCCCGGTCCCGCCTCCGGATCACAGGGGTACAGAACCACTGATCCAGAACACCTCAACAGAACCACTGATCCAGAACACCTCAACAGAACCACTGATCCAGAAACACCTCAACAGAACCACTGATCCAGAACACCTCAACAGAACCACTGATCCAGAACACCTCAACAGAACCACTGATCCAGAAACACCTCAACAGAACCACTGATCCAGTAACACCTC
>NC_140247.1:15541637-15579137 GCF_949987555.1 Borostomias antarcticus | reverse complement strand
TATTTTTGTTTTAAGGATTCCTTCCTGTGTTTTATAATGAGCTGCTAATCGCTGTCTTCCTCCCTCTCTCTGTGTCACAGGCTCCTCTCACTCCTACCACCCCCCCGTCTCCTCCCCCCACTACCAGTACTCGCACCCTGACGCCCTGCCCCTCATACCCCACCTGCCCCCCCAGTACCCCGGCGCCCCCTACACCCCCAACAGCCACCTCCCCTTCCTCTACCCCTACCCCTCGCCCTCACCCCCCCTCACCCCCCAGAGCCTCACCCGTGTCCTCAGCCACCCCAACCTCCACTCCGCCTGCTCCCTGCCCCCCTCCTCTTCGCCCCTGGGCCAGCCGGCGGGGGGGGGGGAGGGCGTGGCTCCGGGGGGGGACCCCCCGCCGGGCGTGTGGCCGTCCCACGACCAGCCCCTCTTCTCCCTGGCCAACGTGCTGTCCCTGGCCATGAGCGTGGCCCACTCCTTCATGCCGCCCACCTCCATGTCCGGCGGTCTGCCCCCGGCCTACCACCCCCCCCACCCCCACTCCCCCCAGCCGGGCGCCTACCCCTCCCCCATCTACCACCCGCCCCCGGGGATGCAGGCCGACGGCTCCTACCTCCACCACCAGGGGGCGCCGGGTCACTACCTGGACCTGTACCAGCAGCTGGCCGACCACCAGGCCCAGATGCAGGCAGGCGGTCAGGGCTCGTTCTCAGGGGCGCCCCCACCTGGCGGGGCGGGGCTACCGGAGGGGGCGGGGACCAGCCTGTCTCCTCCTCTTCCTCCGGCCCCCGGGGGCGCCCCCCCCCAGGCGGAGGGCCCTGGTGGAGGGCCCCGCGACCGGGTGGACGTCTCCTCTCTCTCCTCCTCTTCCTCTATCTCCTCCTCCTCCTCCAACACCGGCTCCCTGGCCTCCTCTGCCTCAGCCAGTCCACAGAGCACGGTGACGCACACACACACACACACACACACACACACACAGTGTGTACAGTCCCTCATCAGCCCCACCTGTACAGCTCAAACCTGTTCTGCAACAGTGTTGTAGGGCAGACATGGTTACACCACATTATTGCTGTGTCACGTTTGGTGATATTTAAACAGCCCTGCTCTCTGTTGTTTACAAAGCTGAATGAGTCGGTTGTTGTTGTTGTTGTTGCTAAGCATGTTGTTGTTGTTGTCCTCTGCAGGTGTCGTCCCCGAGTCCTAGAGCGTCCTCTCCCATGAGCCTCTCTGAGCTGGGGGGCGGAGCCTCCAGACCCCGACTGTCGCCCATCTCTGAGGGTAAGACCCCCGTCTCCATCTCTGCTGCCACGCCCACCCACACTGTTCGTCTGTCTCAGCTCACACTGCCCCCTGGTGGCCGGCTCAAGCACTGCATCTCTACTCTCAGGGGCGAATTCACTAAAGCAAATTGCGCCCGCTAATTGCACCATTATATTGCGCGTCAGTTGCGCCAGCTATGTGCTCCGTTTTAAAAACCTATTCACTAAAGACATTGCGCTAATAATATCCCAGCGCAAACACGCCCATTCGGTGTTTGCGGCTGAGTGCAATTTGCTGCTGATATAGGAATCATATAAATTTATAAATACAGCGCATGCAGCGCAAACAACTCGTATGCATATCATTGGACGATGGCAGACAGAAAGAGAAAAATACGATTCTCAGACCGCGAACTTGAAGGCCTCACGGACGAGGTTCAAAAACATGTCTCACAGCTTTCCGCAAAAAATATCACGACTGCAGCAAAAAATCATATTTGGGGTTTAATTTCCCCAAGAGAGAGAGATAGAGGGGTAGGGACAATTTAATTTGTCCAGGGTTGACAATTTAATTTACATTTGTGTGTGTAAACGCGGAAGACTGCAAACGGAGGTGGAATGATTTGAAAAGACGAACAAAGGAAAAATTGTCATTTTATGTTATGCAAGTTGCAGCACGATGATCTATACTTTTGGGGGAGTGTATAACATTGTCCCACCGGTACGATCTAGGCATCTAAATGGCTTTTCAGGATTCCAAATGTCAAAATCACACCGCGCGTCCTGATGTGAGCCCAGTTGTACGCCGCCTCTCCAACGTTGGAAGGATTACGCACGGGAGTCATCATCCATGGCTGAAGATGATACCTGCCGTCACCTATGATACAAAAGCAAAATATTTTCAAGACCATTCAAATAAAAAAAATATTGTGTAGGCTATGTTTTTATTTATTTATACCTATATCGGCCCCCAGCCGTTCAATGAACAGCTATAGGGAATGCGCAGTTTCGCGTATAGACTATTATACGCACAGTTTCTTGCTATGTAGGCTATTATAAATAAGTATTATTCATTGGGGGAGCTTGGACTCGCTGGGGACGGGTGGAGAGACGCATAGTCAACTGAGCCTCCCCAGATGCGACTTCATCCTCCAGTTGGCTGAAGAGCTGCGCGCTCTGGTGTCCGAACAGCTACCGCGGTGGTTCTAGTGTTAAATCAAAAAGTGACCTTCTTCTAAATATTCTCTCACGAACAACATGCCTGGCATTGCGATGCCGAATTCGCCTCGCAACAATCACTGCTGCCATGATCAGCGGACAGGCTGGCCATGACACCCCGCTTAAATGCGCTTAAATACCACCATGTCTCTGAAAACGCAATTAATTTCACTTTAACTTCGTGAGGCAATTTGCGCCGATCTTTGTGAATTGGGCGGGTTTTGCAATAATGTTCATTTGCATAGAAAGGGGAACATTCTCCGCCCATATTACCTAATTTAAATATCAGCTAATAACACCGGCGCAGAGAAACGCAATGACGAAGGCAAAGCAGTTAACACCGTATTTCACCCTTTGCGAGGGCTTTGTGAATAGCAAACATTATTTTTGACTTATTTGCACAGGCTTTGCGTCAGGAAAAGCTGCGCAATCCTTTAGTGAATTCGCCCCTCAGTGTCTAAAAACTGCTTTGAGTCGGGCCGGCTTTCACCCTCTAAAGGACTATGCAGCACCGGAGGACACCACTAGTTAAGACTCTCTCTCTCTCTCTCTCTCTATTTCTTTCTCTCTCTCTCTCTCTCTATTTCTTTCTCTCTCTCTTTCTCTCTATTTCTTTCTCTCTCTCTCTCTCCCTCTCTCTCTCTCTCTCTCTCTCCCTCTCTCTCTCTCTCTCTCTCCCTCCATCTCTCAAACAGAGAAAAAGCCTGGGGTCACAGTGGGCCGTTTCCAGGTGACCCCCAGTAAGGACATCCCCGCTGCCCCTCACCTCCCCGCCCAGAACCCCCCTGAGCCACGCCCACCTCCGCAGCAAGCCCCTCCCACCCGCAGCCCTTCCAGCGAATCAGACACCAGCACGGAGGAGGAGGGCGAATCGGAGAACAGCATCAGCACGGTGACGGTGTCTCCGCCCCAGCGGACCCCCGCCGGGCCCCTGGGTAACCTGGATAACCACGCCCCCGGGGGCCCCAAGCAGGCGGGGCAGGAGCAGGAGGAGGACGAGGAGGAGGGGGAGTACGTGAGGGGGGGCAGGAGGGTGAGTCTGAGCCTGTGGGAGGGGTCGGGGGGAAGCCCGCAGTTCGGGGGTAACAGCCTCCACCAGCCCTGGATGAGCTACACGCGCAGCGCCTCATACGTCAGCAGCGACGAATCAGAGAGCGAGGACGACGACGCGGCCTGGGAGGAGCTGCAGGAGCTCAGGGACAGGTGATTGGATGGACGGGGACTGCCCATGTTTTAGTTTTTATCAGAGTTCTGTCTCTCAGGTGCTTCTTGGGATGTGTAGTTTCCCCCCCCCAATTCTGGTCTGATTCACTGAAATAAGAATAACTCTGTTTCTCTCTCTCTGTTCCTACCTCTATCTCTCTCTCTCTGTCCCTACCCCTCTAACTCTCTCTCTCTGTTCCTACCTCTATCTCTCTCTCTCTGTCCCTACCCCTCTATCTCTCTCTCTCTGTCCCTACCCCTCTAACTCTCTCTCTCTGTCCCTACCCCTCTATCTCTCTCTCTCTCTGTCCCTACCCCTCTATCTCTCTGTCTCTGTCCCTACCCCTCTATCTCTCTCTGTCTCTGTCCCTACCCCTCTATCTCTCTCTCTCTGTCCCTACCCCTCTATCTCTCTCTCTCTCTGTTCCTACCCCTCTATCTCTCTCTCTCTCTCTGTCCCTACCCCTCTATCTCTCTCTCTCTGTCCCTACCCCTCTATCTCTCTCTCTCTCTCTGTCCCTACCCCTCTATCTCTCTCTCTCTGTCCCTACCCCTCTATCTCTCTCTCTCTCTGTCCCTACCCCTCGGTATCTCTCTCTCTGTCCCTACCCCTCTATCTCTCTCTCCCTGCCTGTCGTTCTCTCTCTCTCTCTCTCCCTCTCTCTCTCTCTCTCTCTCTCTCCCTCCCTCTCTCTCTCTCTCTCTCTCTCTCTCCCTCCCTCTCTCTCTCTCTCTCTCTCTCTCAGGCACCTGGTGGAGGTTCAGAACCTGCAGGCCACTCAGAAGAGGGAGATCGAGGAGCTGTACGAGAGGATGGGCAAGGTGCCGCCGCCCGGCATCGTGTCCCCGGCCGCCATGCTCAACAACCGCCAGAGACGCCTGTCCAAGCCCAGCAACTACCCGTCCACGCGCAGGAACAGCCTGCAGAGGCTGGAGATGCTGCCCCCTGCAGGTGAGGAGGACTCACAACAGCCTGGCGCCCACCTCACTTAGCAGGGTGGGATGATATCTTAGTAGATCGCAACTGCAGTTGTAAAATACAACATTAATTTGCTGTATATGTGGTATATCTTAGATATACAGCCGTCTGGTTCTGAGAGGAGGTGGTTGTTGTGTTAAATATGATTTAGTTATTTAGTAGTTATGCTAAAGTACTATTTAGCTACACTATGTCATACATATGTTATAATAATAATAATAATAACAATATGTAATATATTGCATATTACATATGCAGGCATCATGCGTAAGAACTCAGTGAGTGGCAGCAGCAGTGGGTCTCAGGAGAGGTCCACTAAGGGCGTGACCTTTGCCCCCGACTACAGCCGGATGGTGAGCCTCTTCCTGTCTGACCCCTGACCCTCGACCCCTGAACCTGACCCTAGCTGTGTTGGAAACCGTTCCCTATTACGTAAATAGTGGACTATATAGTAGTGTGTTCGCTATTTTCTTCTTGTGTCCGAATTCTCAGACGGTTAATTTGATTCCCTATCTAGTCCACTAGAAAATACCCACAATTCACAGTAGTTTGTTGTGAACAGAGGATGTACCCTACTTTCTCGTTCACTACACTACATAGGGAATAGTGAGTGAGTGTGTGAGTGAGCGGTTTCGAACACAGTTATTGTCTGTCTGTCTGAACCCTTCTAGCATCTACCACCTATGTAGCGTACTCTAACTATATTAGTCTCTTAGTTGCGCTTGGCTAATGGTCCGTTCCCACTATTACTCTGAATGAGATGGGCGTGTGTGAACAATGAGTCCGGTCCTGCCTTCACCCTCTCCAGCACCTGTGGAGAGCTGAGAGGATCGGAGGGGTGTGGCAAAGACATTACCGAACGGGCCTACTCAGAGCTCAGGGGGCCCTTTCTTGTTGCATAGTCAAAGGGCCTAGTCATTCATTCATTCATTTATTGTGATATTTCACAAATTATCCTCAAATCGTCTGCCGTCTCATAGGGCAAATTCAAAAAGACGATAAATGAAATTAGTGTGGGGGTTGGGGGGGGTCTGTGCCCAGGGGCCCATCCTTTCATAATCCGTCTATGGGGTGTGGTCACATGATAGGAACACATAACAGAGACAGACGGATGGATTTTACCCATCAGCCCTCTCTGCTTGGCTGGGGAGGCGGACTTCATGTTTCGATTCTCACGTCGCTCAAACCTACCCAATCCTCTCAGATCTCCGCTCGTTCCTTGATGAGGTTGTAGCACGCTGAGATCTGGAAGGTTTGGAATCAGGCTCCTGAACGACGTGATTTTCCCTGTACGATAGTGTCCCCTGACCTCCAACCCCTGACCCTTCTCTCCCCCCAGTGAGGTGTCTGTCTGCCAACGGGACAGACGACTGGCAGCTGGGCGAGGTGGTCCTGTGGGCGGAGGACACGCCCCCTCCCGGCCGCGGAGACCCAGGGGACGGAGCGCTGAGCGACGAGCCCAGCTCCTGAGAGGGGACACGTCCGGAGGGGACAGCCGCAGGATGGACGGCCACTAACGTCCCGAAGAGACGACTCGTCATAACGCGGTCAAGAGTAGCGGCCGGTCCATCCCGCGTCCCGTTCAGAACCAGGAGAGGAGGATTCTGGGCCGTCGGGCGGAGCCAGGGATGCTAGTGGTCAGGCTCCATCGTGTGCCTCTGGCCTGACCGCTGTAAGGGTCGGAGGTTCGGAGGGGGTCAAATGTGTGCCTCTCTTCCCTCCCCTACTGTACGCTATTGCTGCCTGTGTGTCATTGGTGAGTTAGTCTAAGCTTGGAGGAAGCATACTGATCACCCTCAAACGCTCCTCTCTCTCTCTCTCTCTCTCTCTCTCTTTGCACTACTTCTCTTAATGTTCCATTAGTTCTTTCCGTCACTAAACTTCAAGTAAAGAATGGGTTTGGAGGGTGGAGATGATCAAAGATCAACATGACAGATGTGAACTATCTATGTTCATACTGTATCACTGAAACGGTACAGTAAATGGTAAATGGACTGCACTTATATAGCGCTTTTCCACCTTAGCGGCACTCAAAGTGCTTTACAATGGCCTCTCATTCACCCATTCACACACACATTCACACACCAATGGCGGTAGCTGCCATGCAAGGTGCTAACCTGCTCATTGGGAGCAATTTGGGGTTAGGTGTCTTGCTTAAGGACACTTCGACATGTGGACAGTCGGAGCTGGGATTTTGAACCACTGACCCTTGATCATTGAACGACCTGCTCTACCAACTGAGCTACAGCCGCCCAAGAAGGCTACGTCACTTTACGTCCACAAACACGCCACAAGCCTTATGTTATTCAATCTATCATTAGAGTAATCACTGTCTCTCTATGGCCTTCTATTAATAGTGCTGCTTCTACCTGAGTGGGCTTGTTATTCAAGTGTACAGTGGATGCTTCATATTTGGTCCAATGTTCTTCAATCTTAAAACCATCGATTGACACAATGCACTTTTCCGAGGGTTCGTTCACAAACGTATTATTGAGCGACACGTCTTTATAGATATACAGTATATATAGCCACAATATCTTTTGGAGTCAACATGTGTGTCTACGGCCTATGCATCCATGATGTTGGTACAGACAGTAATCACATGATGTATGACACAGATAACTAGGGATGGGAATCGAAAACCGGTTCTTTGTTGAGAACCGGTTCCCAGTGAATCGATTCCTTTGAATCGTTAGCCAAAATCCTTAACGATTCCGCTATCGATTCCTGACAAATATGCAAAAACATTTGGCCACACAGCATGCGATAACTTTGCAGGAATGTCACATTTTTGATGCGCTCCGGAGTGACGACAGCAGCGCAGCTAACGTTAGTGTAGTCGAAGGTAAACTCCTCCAGAGTCCCTGTCTATTGTGTTAGTGCCATTTGTTTAATTGTGTAAACCAGCTTTCACTATATGAATAATCTCTAATGTCATTTAGATGATGATGTTCAGAGTCAGGCTGGTGGTAGTCGGTCTGAAAAAATACTGATTTGTTTATGTCAGTTTTATTTTTAGTTCAAGGTGAATACACCTAAAAAAAAAGCACTATAATTGGCATGTTCAAAGTAGTACATATAAAATAACATTTATGTTAATAAACCTATTTGTACTCTTTTTTGCCCAATGAGAATCGATAAGAGAATCGATAAGGAATCGGATCAATAAGCAGAATCCAAAATGGAATCGGAATCGCTAAAATCTTATCAATTCCCATCCCTACAGATCCCTACACAAATCAAAACAAAGCTGTGAATTCAGAACTATTTGCCTTAAAGCATGCACATGGGGAAAACTAGTATAACATGAAATATACACCTATGATTGTATTCTTGTAAGAGGGCAGCAGTGCATATGGGAAATATATATATATTAAGATAGAGATGTGACATATATACAGTAAGCTCTATTTTGTCGAAGCATACTGCCATGCAGACTCTGTGCCTTCTTCACCCAGATCGTTTTATACCTTCAAAGCTTGATTGTTTGAATCTAATTTGTACATATTGATAATAAATGATTATATTACATCAGACGACTCTTCATTCTTTCTCTGCAGTATGCTTGAAGAATCCTCACACACTTCTACGTTCTGAAAAGAATAATTTAATGCACATTGATCACCAGATTCCAGAAATAATCCCCAGAGGATGCAAAGATGATCACCACAAACAAGAAAGCATGTCAAAACATGTCATAGAACAATCAAAATGCACAAGTAAACCTTCTACTTTACCCTAAAAGCACAAAGCCCAATCTCATTATATTCCTATTTAAAAATCTGCTTTATTTGAAGAGACATGTCCAATTTTAGCTGAAGACCTCCCGAATGTGGTTACCTACAAGAGGGGAAACAGACAGCATTGGAGCCTCCTCGGGCAAAACCCAAACCCTAAGAGTGGCTCTCTCACGCCATCATCTGGCCGCAGTCCAGCATGGCAGCTTGGAAATCAAGTCGACTACGGACTGGAGGCTGTAGCTCCCATTTGGAATCTCTCTATAAATGCCTTCCTCCCGCCTCCTCCGAACCAGAAATCTGTTTCTCCACGGAACAACTGATGGCATTTGAGAGAGACCAAACAAGGTGTACAGTATGTGTGTCCCTCCACATAAGGGCCGTGCAGCGGGACAGGGAGTGCTGAGGAAGCAGGGTGATGTCAGGAGAGGCAGATCCCCAGGTGCTGCCACCTGTCCCGGGTGGAGTGTCCCTAGGAGTTGGCCCCCGTCCGGGGGCCTCTGATGACGTTGATTCGGGCCTCGTTGTCAATGTCCTCCATGATCCTCTCCTGCTTCACAGACAGGATAGTGTAGGCAACTGGGGGGGTGTTGTCAAGAAGGATAACTAAAGAAGAATCAAAGGTTGGGTCTGCAACCTCTCACGAAACAGTAACACCTTGTGAGCAAAAGATATGTCATCGCACGTCCACATGACAAGTAGGTCTATGTACTGTACAACAATCACCACACCTGTGTGTGCATGAAATAATGTACCACTAGCATCAGACGACAGATACTAAAAACTGTGGTTACATTAGGGTTAGCGTTACCAAGTTGGCGTTCGCTACTGCTAGTGCACTAGCTAGCGAGATACAGTATGTTATGACAGTATGTTATGACACAGAGAAGGATACACATGCCGACGGCAAACGCCCCAATCGCCAGTCCCGTTAAACGATTGCGACCACGGATTCGTTCCGAGTTCTTCTTCCAGTAGTCGAGCTCTGGCTTTCTCCGGTTGAGCTGTTTTTGTGCCGCTGACAGTGGGGTTTTAACAGCGACCTCTCCAAATCCTTCAGCACCTTTCTCCGCCATGTCTGTTGTTGGTGTGTGACGTAATACATCCATGCGTAAAAGCGACCTTTCCCTTTCTTCTTAGCGAATGGCGGTCGGTATCCGATGCGTTACTGCCCCCTAGTGGTGGGCGGTGAAAAGAAGGGGACGGCTAAAACATTGTACCTTATATTCACGTGGGATGGAAGTTATCAAAGTGCCGTTAACTGAACAGCCCTACTAAGCAGTTCAGAACAGGTTTGCCTTATGGATTAACCTACCTCTCAGTATGGTGATAGAATAGAATTTGGACTTTGGTCCAATCTGTCCTATAAAGCAGTAGTAGGCTACTTTACTGTAAAAGTATTTAAAAAATGTTCTCAAAATGTGACCTTTCTCCAACTGTAGGCTATTACTTGTGTGTTTCTCACAGTCTTTGTCCGTGAAATAAAGGACGATGAGACATGCATAGAAATTAAGTTATTTTATTAAATGAACATTAAAAGAAAAGTAAAATGGCCTCTTATGTACAGAGAAAAAAAGCTTTTCCAAATATCTTGACATATTGTACTTTCCTCTTGTTCTTTATCAACATTAATACTATAAAATAGACATAATGTACAGCTATATATAATCTAACATACTATATTTCATATGTTTGGCCCATAACTTACGACCTCTGAGCATGGACCACATGCTGTGGCTAGTGGGTTTCCATTCTTGCTAAATTCACTGTATTTTTCAATAGATAAAATAATAGAATCACTAAGACAAGTTCCCGTCCATAATAAACAGCAAAGATTAAGGCGTTTCATTGGCTCTCCAGTACAATAAATCTCATTGGCTGGTCAGATACTGAACCATAATACGTTGTACAGCATCAGTGGTATATTGATGATAGTTACATTCAGGAGATAACACCAGCTTTAAAGCTGCAATCATTGCTTTTATTTTCCCCGCTAAATGGCAGTAAGCGATGTGTTTACATACGAAAGGCTAAAACGTATAATATATACGTTAAAGGCACGGGGGGCGGAGCAAAGACATGGGAGGGCGGAGCAAAGGCACGGGGGGCGGAGCAAAGGCACGGGGGGCGGAGCAAAGGCACAGGCCGGCTATCGACAACACAGGCAGAAATGCTGGAGCAGCAACAGACATGGCGACAGGTAGGGACGAGGCATTGAAGTTGGACGCTATGGCTCAGTGAAACAATCTGATATCGGGTGGTTTTAATTTGTTTTGACAATGTTAGTAAAATCAATTATTGCAGCTTCAATTCCGCTTCACGAAGAAATGCACATATAACGTGTGACCAGGAAGTCATTCACTCTGAAGGCGTGGCTCCAAGCATGTCATTCCATACACGTTTGTACAACACACCCCAAACATACACCTAATATGTTTATTTTTTTGGTTCAAACTACACATACCACATATCCGGGGCTAGCTATATCCTTATTGGGCTTTCAGGTATGATTCTTCTTCTTCTAAGAAGAAGAAGTAGAAGAAGAAGAAGGTATGATTGATCTGTTGTCTTGGTCATCCGTGTTTCCAGGTAAACATCTCTGCCTTTTCCCCTCCTCTCTCGTTCTCAGAGGTCAAAGTATCAAAGCCAGATGATTGTTGGAGGTCGTGGGGTTGAAACGTGAGAGTTGACAGTTGAAGGCACGGAGTTACCACAGTCTAGGTCCTGTTTTATGATTTCTGAAAAAAAAACTCCTTACGTTAAACCTGGCAACCCATGTACCTAACAGCAGCAGTGTTACTTCCAGATGAAACTATCCGTGTTTCTGAAGGGATGTTGACAAGCGTCTATATACTTTTCCAGTTCTTTGGGATTCAGGGTTTTTAGAGACAAGGGGCGAGTTTTAGGACAGTGTCATGGCCTCTTGGGGGGTAGCTCAGCTGGGGGCGAAGACCTTCTCGAACTCATTGAGGATGAGTTCTACGATCTGGTTCTGGAAGACCATGTAGATGGTGATGTTGGCCGACTCCGTCTGGGGCCCCAGTAACGTGGGTCCGAACACGATGGCCACGCTCTGGACCGACATCCTGTTCGCCTCGCCATACTCAATCACCCTGGAGGAGAGGAGGAGGGAGGAGAAGAGGAGGAGGAGGAGGGAGGAGAGGACAGAAGAGGAGCAAGTAGGAGGGAGGGGAAGAGTCCAAAACAGAGGAACGATCTATTAATGACCTCTAAGATCATCGGCAGCCTTGTAATAACACACTGAACCGGTCAGTCTGGATCGCGGTGTAGCGCGGCCAGCGACAGACAGGAAGCACTCACTTCCGCAGGTGTTTGAAGAGATGCTCCATGGTGTCGTGGTTGGGCAGAGGAAGGGACCTCACCAGATCGCGCATGTACGACACTTTCTGGTTGTAGTCAGGGATTTCTACCACAGGAAGAAGGAGCAGAGCGCACGGCAGTTTATATCACAGGATTTCAAATGACAGCGCTCTTCTCTCTAAAGGTTTTGAAGTGGTATATTCCTAGAGCTATCTGTGCTTTAATGTGAGGGTTAACAATAAGGGTTAAAGGGGCAGTGCCACTTGTTTCAGTTGATATTATTTTGAATAAATGATTAAATTCTGTGTGGAGGCTTTTTTTAAACCACTGTCAGTGTAGCCGTTTCCCTAAAGAAGACGGAATCGCGGAAATCGGATAAAATAAGATCAGATATAACTTGAATGATCCCCAGGAGGGTAAATTTGGGCATTACAGCAGAAAGATAGAACAGAACAGAAGAGGTACAGGATCAAATCAAGAATCAATGGGTCATGTAACACAAAATATGAGCATTAAAAACATACCTATACTGTAAATATCAATAAAAGCCTAGCCTAGCCTAGCTAGCAGAAAAACCTCAAAGGGTAAACACGTCCAATGACACTGAAGTTTTCCCATGATTCCGTGTTCCGCGTAGGGAAAGGGCTTCACTGACTGAGGATTTAAAAAGGCCTACATACAGAACTGAATCATCCATCAGCCCTGTCAGAACTGAATCATCCACCAGCCCTGTCAGAACTGAATCAGAATTGAACTGAATTGAATCCAGACTCACTGATGGCGGCGATGAACTTGTCGAAGAAGCTGTAGGGGAAGAGCGGCTCAGGCAGCTCCCTGAGGAACAGCTTCAGAGCCCCCGTGATCACATGGATCTCCTCCCACTGACCGTCCTCCAGATCCAGGTTCTCCTCTGAGAGGAGGGAGGGAGGAGGGAGAGAGGGGGAGGTGGAGGGAGAGGAGGGGGAAGTGGAGGGAGAGAGGAGGGAGAGGAGTGGGGGTGGAGGGAGGGAGGAGGGAGAGGAGGGGGGGTGGAGGGAGGTGGGAGGGAGAGAGGGGAGGTATAGGGAGGGAGGAGGGAGAGGGGGGGTGGAGGGAGGGATGAGGGAGAGGAGGGGGGTGGAGGGAGGTGGGAGGGAGAGAGGGGTGGTGGAGGGAGGGAGAGGGGGGGTGCAGGTAAGTTGAGAAAGACGGAGAGAGAGAGGGAGAGAGGGGGCATGATGGTAGGAATGTGAGAGATGAGGGGGAGGTAAGTTGAGAGAGAGAGAGAGAGAGAGAGAGAGAGAGAGAAAGACAGAGAGAGGGAGAGAGAGAAAGACAGAGAGAGAGAGGGAGAGAGAGAGAGAGAGAGAGACAGAGAGGGAGAGAGAGAGAGAGAGGGAGAGAGAGAGAGGGAGAGAGAGAGAGGGAGAGAGAGAGAAAGACAGACAGAGAGAGAGAGAGAGAGAGGAAAGGGAGAGGGGTTGATTACTCTGCCAGATGTGACGAGGGTGTGGATATCGTTCTAGTGGGGGGGGAGGCGGTGTGATGACCGTACCGTGGTCTGCTTTATGTCTGAGTTTCTGGATGACCGCCAGGTTCCCGCTCACCCTGTAGATCCCATCAACGTCCAGTCCTGGGGGGTCACACACCGTAGATCATCATCTCATCAGCTGGACACAGTTCTATCGGCCACCTCGTCCAAGAACCCGACTACTGAAACAACCACTGGCTGATTCTAACAGATGTTGATCAGTGATCACTGTGTGTGTGAGAGTGTGTGTATATGTGTCACAGATGCTGATCGTTGACCCTGCATGCATGTGTGTGTGTGTGTGTGTGTGTGTATGTGTGTGTGTGCGTGTCTGTGCGTGTGAGTGTGTATGCGTGCGTCTGTGCATGTGTGTGTGTGTGTGTGTGTGTGAGTGTGTGTGTGCGTGTGCATGTGTGTGAGTGTGTGTGGGTGTGTGTACCTCTTCTCTCCACCGCTCTGATGCACTTCTCCACAAACTTGGGCACCGTTGTGCTCTCCCGGTGGCACAGGGTGTCCAGGTGGCACCCAAACACGTTGTCTGCGAGGGGACAGGAAGTGGCGTGAATTACTGAACACCGGTCTCAAGCTTAACACTGCAACGTTCTGGGTGTATTATAGAAACCCTGGGTCTACTGTACCTCCTATGAGACCTTGGGGTCATGACCCTGGGTCTACTGTACCTCCTATGAGACCTTGGGGTCATGACCCCTGGGTCTACTGTACCTCGTATGAGACCTTGGGGTCATGACCCCTGGGTCTACTGTACCTCGTATGAGACCTTGGGGTCATGACCCCTGGGTCTACTGTACCTCGTATGAGACCTTGGGGTCATGACCCCTGGGTCTACTGTACCTCGTTTGAGACCTTGGGGTCATGACCCCTGGGTCTACTGTACCTCGTATGAGACCTTGGGGTCATGACCCCTGGGTCTACTGTACCTCGTATGAGACCTTGGGGTCATGACCCTGGGTCTACTGTACCTCGTATGAGACCTTGGGGTCATGACCCTGGGTCTACTGTACCTCGTATGAGACCTTGGGGTCATGACCCCTGGGTCTACTGTACCTCGTATGAGACCTTGGGGTCATGACCCCTGGGTCTACTGTACCTCGTATGTAGCCCTTCTCCTTCACAGACTGCAGCGTGGGTCGTCTCTGGAGGAACTTGCGTAGTTTGGTGCGGACGCGGCCCTGCTCCGAGTCTACCACACTGCCCGACGTGCTCTTAGTGGCTAGAGGGAAGAGAGGAGGAGGAGGAGGAGGAGATGGAGAGGAGGAGGAGAGGAGGAGAAGAGGTGGAGAGGAGAAGAGGAGGAGGAGAAGAGGAGACAGAGGAGAGGAGGAGGTGAATGTAGAGGAGGTGGAGAGGAGGAGGAGGAGAGGAGGAGATGAGGAGGAGAAGAGGTGGAGAGGAGAAGAGGAGACAGAGCAGAGGAGGAGGTGGTGGAGAGGAGGTGGAGAGGAGAAGAGGAGGAGAAGAAGAGGAGACAGAGGTGAGGAGGAGGTGGAGGGTGGTGAGGTCTTCATGGCTAGTTTCATGGCTCTTCTGCTGTACAGTTATTTAATATAGAAATATGCAGAAATATGCAGCATATGAACCCAGCATGTTTATTTGAGAGGAACAAAGAGGAATCATCATATTGTGGCTTGTTGTTGTTGTTGTTGTTTTGAGACTTACAGCTCCTCTTCCTGTCCTTGTCGTCTTTGTCAGGGGGGAGGGGAGACTTCTCTGTGGGCTCCTCCTCTTCCTCTTCTGACAGGTGGTCCTGATCCTGGAGAGAAGGAGGAGAGGAGGAGGAGGATGAGGAGGAGGAGGAGAAAGAGGAGGAGGAGGAGAAGGAGGATGAGGAAGAGGAGAAGGAGGAGGAGGAGCAGGAGGAAGGAGGAGGAGGAGAAGAGGAGGAGGAGGAGGAGGAGGAAGAGTCAAAGTCAATTTTATTTATATAACACATGTTCATACAAACAAATGTAGGACACACTGCTTTACAGAATAAATAAAAACAGTTTATTAGTAGATGGTATTAAGATAAATGAAATAAGAAAATAAAACAGGACAGAACATATATGGTAAAAAAGAAATAGAAAATAAGGAAAAGTTAAAAAAAAAAAAAAATAAAGAATAAAGGAATATAAAAATTGAGTAAAACTACATGATAAAAGTGAGATTAAAAAGGTATGTCTTAAGATCTCGCTTAAACGTTTCCACAGTTTCAGCCATCCTTAGGTATTCTGGCAGGGTATTCCAGAGGCTGGGGGCGTAAAAACTGAAGCCTGCCTCCCCACGTCTCTTAGTCCTGGCTCCAGGAACCGTTAAAAGCTCAGAGCCAGAGGACCTCAGGGGCCTACAGAACTTGGTGTATACTGTATCCTAAAAGCATGCCTAACATGTATTCAGGTGCATGACTATGAAGTGCTTTATAAACTAATAAAATAATCTGACAATCTATTCTAAAACTGACGGGTAACTAGTGTAGTGATGTGAGACCGGTGTGGTGTGAGCCCTCCTGGTCTGAGTGAGGACACCTGCGGCAGCATTCTGTACTATTAGAAGTTGACTGATATGTTTCTGTGGTAGAGCAGATCCAGTGACCAGGTCCTCACCAGCTGTCTGATGGTGTCCAGGATGACCTTGAACCAGTCACAGATGATGCTCTCTGTGTCGTACTGGACCAGGTACTCACAGGAGTGACGCGTCTTCAGCTACAGAGAGAGGGACACACACACACACACACATACACACACGCACACGCATGCACGCACGCACACACATACACACGCACACACACACACACACACATACACACGCACGCAAGCACACACACACGCACGCACGCACGCACGCACACACACACACGTACGCACACATGAACACACACACGCATGCACGCACACACACACAAACTATAACATGCAGTTGTGTCTGTGAAATGAAATACTATATCAATACAATTCTTAAATGAAGGGAGTTTAAGCAACCTAGCTTATCACAACATATATTACAACTGTTATGTGCAGTAGTTGAAGTGAAGTATTTTGACAGAAGGATACTCTTCAAAATCAACTGTTTTTGCTTCCTTCTGGAAACTTGGTGTCAGTACCTCCCCCCCACCCCACCCCCCCCCCCACCTTTTCTCTGTAAAGTGCATTGAGTTCCTCTGTGTAAGACATGTGCTGTATAAATAAAGTTGGATTGGACTGAATCAGCCAATGAATCAGCTTATCGCCGCCCTGCAGGATTGTACTGGTACAAAACTTTCCTTTGTCCCTGGCTGCCAGCCCCCTGCCCCCCGCCCTCTGCCCCGGCCCCCCTGGCTCCCCGCCCCCTGCCCCAGCCCCCCTCCCCCCCTCTGCCCCAGCCCCCCACCCTCTGCCCCAGCCCCCCTGGCTCCTCGCCCCGGGCCCCTGGCTCCCTGCCCTCTGCCCCAGCCCCCCTGGCTCCCCGCCCCCCGCCCGGCCCCCCGGGCCCCTCGTACCTCCAGAACGTTCTTCTTGCTGGACTTGTCCCTGGAGGCCCAGAACAGCGTGGCCCCGCGCAGCTCCACCGTGTGCTCCGGCACGATCTGACTGGTCTTGTTCTGCAGGGGAGGATGAGGAGGATGAGGGTCAGGGAGGATGAGGGTCAGGGGGAGGATGAGGAGGATGAGGGTCAGGGAGGATGAGGAGGATGAGGTTCAGGGTGAGGATGAGGAGGATGAGGGTCAGGGGGAGGATGAGGAGGGTGAGGGTCAGGGTGAGGATGAGGAGGATGAGGGTCAGGGTGAGGATGAGGAGGATGAGGGTCAGGGGGAGGATGAGGAGGGTGAGGGTCAGGGTGAGGATGAGGAGGATGAGGGTCAGGGAGGATGAGGAGGATGAGGGTCAGGGTGAGGATGAGGAGGATGAGGGTCAGGGTGAGGATGAGGACGACGCAGGCAGGTAACACCAGAGTCCCTCAGCGGTAGGATGACAGGCAGAGCTAAACGTATGGTTATATATATGGTGATTATATATATGTTCTTGATTTTAAGCACAATGGGATTGAGTCTCTCTCAAGATGGCCGTGCGTCCGCAGGCCGGTGTGGTGGTGTGGCTGAGAGGACAGGGGTCTTACGGAGTTGCTGGTGGGGGCGGACTTGGGGTCCCTGTGGAAGGTGAGGATGCCCCCGTGAAGCACGGTCCAGGACTGACCCCAGCTCTTCCTGTCGGACACCAGGGAGAGGAGAAGAGCTCGGGTTCAGACTGCCGCTCCGCCCAATCAACACATTTGTTAAAGCTACATGAGATATCTCGGCACTTTGCCGGCCCCCTCTGATCGTGATCAAATCGGCACTGCGTTTTAAGAACCACACTTCCCACAATTCCTCACTCACTCGCTGTAATGATGGGAAAAAAATATGATAACAAACATGTGTTACTAGATTGGAAGATTGTAGCTACTGTAGCACAGTAAAAGTCCAGGGAAGCTATGATGCTATATCGCACCCCGGGTCAAGTTTGCTGGACAAATGACACTGTTATCTATCCTTGAATGACCCTGTTAGCCATCCACAGAGCGGAGTGGGCGTTCTTCTGTCCTGCTTACCTGAGTCTTTTCCCATGATCGGCTACTTTAGTTTTGTTCAGGATGCCGGCCTTCTCCAGCAGATGGCCCTGTGACACCATCAACACACACGCGTCAGTTGAGTAGGAGAGATGGAATATGTTTTAATCACGGTGACTAACAGGGTCCCACACATCCCAGACACACATGAAAGGAAATATAACTGTTTTTATAGAACACAAAAGGAAATAACTGGAGTGTGAGTCAGTGGGATTCTATTGGCGCGTCTTGAAAGGTATCCTTCGCTCTGTCTGCGCTACGCTAGGGGCCGGCAGGGAACAGATGGACGAAATCCTAGCTAGACCCTGAACCACCAGGTAAGCCTTGAAATATGCCTGTGTGTGTGTGTGTGTGTGTGTGTGTGCGTGTGCATGTGTGTGTTTGTGTTTGCATGCCTGGAATGTGAATTGGGGTGTGTGTGTGTGTGTGTGTGTGTGTGTGTGTGTGTGTGTGTGTGTTTGTTTGCATGTATGGGCATGTGAATTGGTGTGTGTGTGTGCTCTCTTGCAGAGTTCTAATCTCTGGGTAGAGCCACACCACACTGGTTTTGTGGGCAATAATCTTTGAACCTATCTCACCTAAACCCGAGAGTCTCAACAGTTTGATTGCAAGATAATACAACCAACCAAAGTCTGCTCTAATGTGTGCACCTACGGGGTACAACCAGGAAGTCCTGATGTACCGGCCCTGTCCACCAGGGGGCAGTAGGTTCCCCACTGACTGACTGACTGGGCCACAGAAAATTGTTAGGAGAAAAAACACCTCAGTTGTGTAAATAGTTCACCCAAAATCCCAACATTGACAAACCACCATGATTGAGCTTCTACAGCGTGGCCTGATACAGCCACTCGTCCGTTAGTTCCTCCACCTTTCTCACGGTATGTTAGTTCAATCAGCACACCCACACACTCACCCACACACACACACACACACACACACACACACACACACACACACACACACACACACACACACACACACACACCACCAGGACTCACAGCTGCTCTGGCGCATTGCTACCACACAATGCGTCTAACAGGCCTCCGGAGTAGCTACCGGTCCTGGCCCCCCCCCCGCACCCCGCCTCCAGACCCCGCCCACCACCGCCAACGTACGTGGAGCTGGTGAGACTCTGTGCTCATATTGGACAGTCTCCTCTGCAGTTTGACAGTATCGGCCTTCAGAGGGAAAACATGGTGTTTCTGACGTGCATGTTAGACGTGAAGGCTGTGGTACACAGATGACCCACACAGGCCTCCGTATCATCTGATAAAGATGATGATAATGTTGTCATGGTGATGCAGTGTTGTCAGGGGTGGTGCAGTGTTGTCAGGGGTGGTGCAGTGTTGTCAGGGGTGGTGCGGTGTTGTCAAGGTGATGCAGTGTTGTCAGGGTGGTGCAGTGTTTTCAGGGTGGTGCAGTGTTGTCATGGTGATGCAGTGTTGTCAGGGCGAAGCAGTGTTGTCAAGATGGTGCAGTGTTGCTAAGATGGTGCGGTGTTGTCAGAGTGGTGCAGTGTTGTCATGGTGATGCAGTGTTGTTTGGGTGATGCAGTGTTGTCAGGGCGGAGCGGTGTGTTGTCATGGTGATGCAGTGCGTTGCTGGGGCAGCGTCGGGGACGTACGCGATGAGGCGTCTCGGGGGAGTGGCTGGCGCCGGGGGCGTCACCCTGTTCTGACATGTTCCTCCTGTGCGTCGGGAAGAACCTCTGAAAACACACAAATACAGGTAAGACAAAAGTCAACTAAACAAATAAACAAACAAACAAACCAACCTGATTATAGCAGAGCTCGATTTAAGATATTAAGGAGTCAATTTATGTTTGTTTTTTTTACCTCTGATAAAGCCTAATTTTGAATGGAGCCAAAGGAAAAAACCTAGTTTCTACATGCAGGACCTCTCCTAAAGGTTGAGTTCAGTCCAGACTACTCTGTCCTAGCAGACCATGACCGGGTCTCTCCTATTCTCCTAGTTCTGCTAGAGTGATCACATCCGCTTGACCCCTCACCCCCCTCAGTGGTTCCTCCCAGGCTGATACAGCCTGTCCCCTCTGGGGAGGAACACTGAGGCAGGTGTTTCCACTTCCTGTATGGAAGGTATATCACGTCATGAGAGCACGAGGGAGGCTGTGAGCAGCAGGTATCTAGGAGAGACCAGTCTGAAGAGTGGGGAGCAGCAGGTATCTGGGAGAGACCAGTCTGAAGAGTGGGGAGGTTTGAACACAGAAACCTGTGGTATTCAGCAACTAGAAATTCAAATTAAATTGTGGTATTTTTCGCCTCACGAGCGGCTCTGGCCTCAGTAACCCCCCTACCGGTCACTCACACTGTCCTCGTGGTTGGGTCCAAACTGGGCGGGGCCCATGGTGTGTCTCCAGTTCTTCAGGACCGGCGGGCCCTCCTGGTCCACTCCGTTGCCCACCCGGGGGGGCTGGCAGGTGGCTGCTGGGAGCTGGGGGGGGGGGGGGGGGGGGGCGTTCAGGGGCGTTAACGGTTGCTAAGGTGTGGGTGAAGTCTGACAGGGTGTAGGTTACATGGTGTTTGTTAACTGATCTGAAACCAAGTCAAATGCTGGGGAACTCATTCATTCATTCACTCACTCACTCACTCACTCACTCACTCACTCACTCACTCATTAACTATTCTTTTCATCCGTTCATCCACTGATCAATGAATGAATGAATGAATGAATTGACTGACTGACTGACTGAGTCAGTCAGTCAGTCAGTCAGTCAGTCAGTCAGTCACCTACTGTACTCACTCACTCACTCACTAACTCACTCACTCACTCATGCACTCATTTTTTCATCCATTCATCCATTGATCACTGAATTCATTCATTCATCCCCCACAGCCTCAGTACCTCAGGCAGGTTCCACTGTGACCTGGACCGGTCCTTCAGGTAGTAGTAGGTCTTCCTCCTCTCATCCTCCGACCGGATCCACTGGTAGGACACACACACACACACACACACACACACACACACACACACACACACACACACACACACACACACACACACACACACACACACACACACAGTGCGGTCAGGGGGACAGCTGTTGTAATGGGATGCCCCGGCAGCAAACCGGTCACACATAACCTTTTCAATCTATTTACATGTCTAAGATTTCCGCGGCGCCGTGCTGAGCGCTAGAGTTACGGGTGTCCGGTTCCCCCACCCCCTCTACCTGCTCCTGGGTGCCCCGCCCCCCCTACCTGCTCCTGGATACCCCGCCCCCCCTCCCTGCTCCTGGGTGCCCCGCCCCCCCTACCTGCTCCTGGATGCCCCGCCCCCCTACCTGCTCCTGGATGCCCCGCCCCCCTACCTGCTCCTGGTTGCCCCGCCCCCCCTACCTGCTCCTGGGTGCCCCGCCCCCCCTCCCTGCTCCTGGATGCCCCGCCCCCCCTCCCTGCTCCTGGATGCCCCGCCCCCCCCAACCTGCTCCTGGGTGCCCCGCCCCCCCTACCTGCTCCTGGATGCCCCGCCCCCCTACCTGCTCCTGGATGCCCCGCCCCCCTACTTGCTCCTGGGTGCCCCCCCCTCCTACCTGCTCCTGGGTGCGCTCGCTGGTGAACACCGTCTTGCCCTCGGGGTCCAGGCTGCAGGCCCAGCCCGCCGGGGCGCTCATGTCCAGACTGGCCCGCGGGATGACCGCCCGCTTGGGCTGGGTCAGCGCCAGGGGGGGCATGTCTCTGAGGACCCCCGAGGAGGGCGTGGCTGGCGTGGCCGCCTCCCCCGGCTCCTCCTCCTCCGTGGGGTAGTCCTCCTGCGGCAGCGGGGGCTGGGGAGGGGAGGAGACGGTCAGAAAAACTGACCCGCAGAGAGACGCGCTTCTCCTCAGCCTGGGGAGACCGTCCTGATCCAGCCGGCTCACATTCAGTTCCTCTCCGCAGATCAGTCTGGACTTCCTCCTATCTAGTACGATTTTTCTCCGATTAGGTTTCGACCGGGCCAATCAGGGACTGTGTTCTGACTGCTGTTTTGCCCCCCAGTAGAACGTTAGCCCTTGATTGGTTCGTGGTTCGTGGCAAAACAATCTCCCAAAGTAACGAGCGGTAACATTAATGTCAGTTGGGAATATAAATAAATAATATTATTATAATAATATAATATATTATTATTATAATAATTTATAAATCATATATAAATAATAATATTATAAATGAACACAGACTTAAGTGCAGTATTGCACAAATAGACTCAGTAATAACAATTAAACAAGGACAAGAGAATGCACAAAGTTTCTCGGAGTAAAAGACATTTTCACCGTTCTCCTGACTGCTATGCCGATTGGCTGAAGGAGTTAGTCTGTCAGGGCTGAAGGAGTTAGTCTGTCAGGGCTGAAGGAGTTAGTCTGTCAGGGCTGAAGGAGTTAGTCTGTCAAGGCTGAAGGAGTTAGTCTGTCAAGGCTAGTACACACAGAATCAGAACGTGAGCTAACTGGATTAGCATGGAGGCTAACTTCATCTGGGTGTGAGATGAAAACATCGGGCCCACGTCGGCGTGCTAGCTCACCGGTCCACCGCCCTCTGCTCTCCTCCCCTCCGTCGGCGCCTCGGCGCCCCCGGGCGAGAAGGGGGCGGAGCCGGTCAGCGGCGCCGACCATGACGTGGCCCCGGACGCCGGGTTGTGGTAGAAGTGTCTCCCCGAGGCCTCATCCAGCAGCTGCTCCCAGCCAGGGCTGAGGAGGGGGGGGGCGGCGGCGGGGGCGGGGGCGGGGGAGAGGAGGACAGGGGGCGGGTCCATGTCCGCGGAGGAGGAGGGGGAGGAGAGGGGGGAGGCGGAGCTTCGCGGGTCGGCCCAGGTGGTCCGCCCCGTGGCGCGGTGGTGGTAGAACTCCTTGCCGCTGTCCTTGTCAGTGTGCGCCCGCCATCCGTCCGGCAGGTCCAGGGAAGTGGCGGGGCTTAGCGCTCCCGGGGAGGAGACGGAGGAGGAGCAGGAGGAGGAGGAGGGGGCGGCGCCGGGGACGGGGGAGGTGGAGGACGCAGCGGGAGGGGACGACTGCAGAGCGTTTTTCCTCAGCTCCGACACGTTGGCGTAGACGGCGGTGTCAGGACTGGCGTTCTCCACCTGAGGGGGTCAGAGGTCAGCGGTCAGTCACTGGGAACACCGGGAGGAGGAGGAGGAGGAGCAGGAGGAGGAGAAGGAGGAGGAGGAGAAGGAGGAGGAGGAGGAGGAGGAGGAGGAGGAGGAGGAGGAGGAGGAGGAGGAGGTGTGTCTCACTCCCGGACCCTACGTTTGTCAAACCCTTTTCCCCACTGGCTGGGTCTTCTAAAGCGACTGGAATTTACTGGGCCTAAACGTTGTAATGATGTAATTAACCTCAATAAAACAGCCAACTCATTCATTCAAGCTGTGATAGAAACCGTTCCCTATTACAGAAACAGGGACTACATAGTGTGTTCACCATTTTCCTCTAGTGTCCGAATTGTCAACGATTAATTTGATTCACTATATAGTCCACTAGAAAATACCCACAATTCATAGCAATTTCTAGTGAACAGGATGTACCCTTCAATTTCACATTCACTACACTACATACTTAGGGAATAGTGAGTGAGTGAGTGAGTGAGTGAGTGAGTGAGTGAGTGAGTGAGTGAGTGAGTGAGTGAGTGAGTGAGTGAGTGAGTGAGTGAGTGTTTTGAACACAGCTTCAGTCTCAAGGCCGTCCTACGCGTCCGCCATATTGGACAGTGGATATTTCATAACGAGAGCAGCAGCTGGTACCTGGTCTCTGTCAGCCTTCATGGGAATCTCCCTGAGAACAAAGAACAGTGAGGAGGTAAAGAGTCCTCTTTCTTCTCTTCCTTCTATTCCCCCTTTTCTCTCTCTCCACCTCTCTCTCCATCTCTCTCTCTGACCCTTGTGTAACAAAGACTTTACTGAGGATCAGATATCACTCTCCCAAGCACCCTGATGCATTCCCAAGCCCACAGCACGGCCATCTTTACTGTCCCCTGGCCTCCTAGGGGCCTCTGAGGACGGCCATCTTTACTGTCCCCTGGCCTCCTAGGGGCCTCTGAGGGCAGCCATCTTTACTGTCCCCTGGCCTCCTAGGGCCTCTGAGGACAGCCATCTTTACTGTCCCCTGGCCTCCTAGGGCCTCTGAGGACAGCCATCTTTACTGTCCCCTGGCCTCCTAGGGGCCTCTGAGTACAGCCATATTTACTGTCCCCTGGTCTCCTAGGGCCTTTGAGGACGAGCAGAGAAACACCAGAGGACCCTACTGGATGTCGAAACGCCGCCCGCTTATCGTTTTGGCGGTCGCGCTGGAAATGGCTACTTTGCAGAACTATCTGCAGCTGGCGAGCGACGTCTCGATAATGTCTTTTCCGAAGTTTAAAGAGCATCTCTGGGGACAGGAAGTGAGAAGCAGAAAAACATCCCAGCGTGAGACAGAGCGCTGGACAGAGCTCCCCGCTAACGGGCCAGCTCCACACACACAACGCCAGCGCCAAGGCACGGCGCACAGTCTCAGTTCAATAACCAAGGTCAGCATTCTAATCTAGTTCAATAGCTAAGGTCGTCAGCGTTTGAAATGTCTTCGTCTCTCTCTGTCGTGGACCACAGCCAGACGGTTGTAGCACGCTGAGCCGAGGCCAAACCCAGAGGTGATGGAAGCTGCCAGGTCAGCAGGTTTCGGACGAGAGAGTGGTCATTATGAACGTTTGGCTCAGCTGCAGTAAACAGGTATTTTAACACCCGGGGTTTCTGGACAAGTCCGGTCAGAAGCAGTGGTCAGGAAGGAAAGTCTCCAAGGAAAGGAAGCTGATGACTACTACTACTACTACTACTACTACTACTACCTGGTATCTAGACTGTAGTGTACATACCTGGTATAGACTATTAAGACTGTAGTGTATATACCTGGTATAGACTATTAAGACTATAGTATACATACCTGATATAGACTATTAAGACTGTAGTGTACATACCTGGTATAGACTACTAAGACTGTAGTGTACATACCTGATATAGACTACTAAGACTGTAGTGTACATACCTGGAAGAGATGGGTGAGAGTCACAAGCCTGTGCCTAAAGCTACGGAAAACCATAAGGACCAAGTCATTCATTTTAACTGTAAAAGACAAGTGTTCTTGTAAGCGCTAGGTTATGGTCAGATATGCTGGGTGTTTCAATCACGTCTGTTCAGAGTGAAAAGCAGAAGTGTGTCAGTAAGGAATCAACATCGATGTTCAGACCTGCTTCAGTTCCTCTGTTCGGAAGATGGGTATTTTCTGACCTGATCATTTACAGGAAATTATGTCAGCAATATCAAAGAACAACAAATGTATATACGACTTCTATTCTGGGAAGATTGACTTGATGAAGATAAGATTTGCACAGGTTTGTATGACATTGGACCAGGATCTATAAAGATCCCTACAGACACATACACACACACATACAGACACAGAACCAGACACAGACACACACACACACACACACACACACACACACACACACACACACACACTGGACCCTTAATTGGGTGGAGAGGGTCCGTCCAACTATAATTTCCTGTCAGAGCAGGATAATGAAGTCTGGGACATAAACAAACATCCCAGTTAGGCTCTCTTCATTCCTTACACACACCACACACACACACACACACACACACACACACACACACACACACACACACACACACACACACACACACACACCACGCATGTGTATGCAGTTCAACTGTATCTCAAACATACACATATCATAGCATGTGTATTATTCATAAAGAACGTTTTATGAATAATAAAGAAAATTTCCCCAGCTCCATGCCAACGCTGTGAACGCCAGACCTAGTCAGGCTTTCATCATCCTTCACATACCACAGCACACAACATACGCACGGTAACCCCCGTAACGCGTCCAACCGTTCAAACGGCCGCCGTTTCCATCCAGTATGAGCAGGAAGTCAAGGACAGGATGTGAGGTGGAGGTGTGTGTGAAGGAAGGGTCATAGGTCATAGACAGGGTGTGTATGAAGCAACACACTCAGCACGTCACCAAGGGCACTCATAAGAATGGCCCTGTCACAGACGCTCCTAACCAACCTATGGTTGCTTTGTTATTCAAATAGAGCCTCAGAGACACACCCTGCTCTCCGGCCTAGCCCTGCTGTCCTTCTGTCAGCTCGCTAGACCTGAGCACAGAGTTAACCGGAACACGCTCAACGTGATATTAGATTCATACCATACAGCTACACATCATCAATTTGACCATCATGACACAGTTCTGTTTGTGACTCCACCAGGATAAGCAAGCCGATAATAATATGCGATCCTTAGAGGTTAGTTGATGTGAAAAGTAGGATTGAAAACAGCATCCTCTTCAACTCGTAGGTTTGTCATCATCACCTTTGAGGTTCTTCTTTGCGCTGAGGGGGATTCAAAGGGGAGACTTCTGAGGAGAGACACTTCTGAGGAGAGAGACTTCTGAGGAGAGAGACTTCTGAGGAGAGACTTCTGAGGAGAGAGACTTCTGAGGAGAGACTTTCAGAACATCTAGAAACAGTCCTTGTTCTCTCCCGTTATCAGTGACAGGCCTTTTCCACCAAGAGGGAGCCGGTAATTTTGAATGGTTCCGAGCATTTCGACCAAAAAGAAATGAGTTCGGGAACCTGAAAGCTGGTTCCAAACCGGCACCACAAAATAGTAGGTTTTTCAGTGCGAACCGTGACGACATCATGGGCGTGGGCTGACGTACAACAGTTCGGCTCAAAACTGGTCGAAACGCGGGCCCGACAGAACCAAGGTTCCAAGGTTCTTGTGAAACGAACCGGTTCACGAACCAGAGTTCCTTTGGTGGAAAAGGGTTAACAGTGAGGAAACTGTCCAGAGGAGTGTGTGATGATCCCTAGTGGGAATACTTTGCTACTCATGCACTTTGGCTTCAACACTAGATTATGCTCTTAGTCACTTGTTTAGAAAGGAGAGGCACTTGTGAGTTCTGGTGAGTAGTAGTACACTGACTACCTATGCTAAATGCAATTATTGTAAGTTGCCGTGGATGAAAGCGTCTGCTAAATGACTGTAATGTGATCCTCAGACTACTTCAGTAATCATCTCGGGAGCCATGCTGTTTGGGAAGGTAGCAAGCAGCCTTCTCAAACCCAACAGAGGGGATTTCAAGAAGGGCCGACTCGCCCAGAACTACAAACGTTGAGTAAACTCACGCCGGTCAAGTCTGTTATATTTAGCTGTTGGGCTGTTTCTCTCCGGCGTGTTTTCACAGAGGTGAGGAGAATAAAGGTCGCGTGATAAAACTTCCTCGCTGCTATTCCTGTCGGACCGCGCCGTGGTCAAGAGCAGGTGACTCACGGTCAATGATTCATATGTTCACTAATAAGAAACTCCGATATGGCGTTCCGTTCTCCATGACATTCCGACTCCATGACGCTACTTGTTGGACCCTTTCCCTGTAGGAGAGTAATATCCCAGAATGCCACACCCCATCCAGCAATGTACTTAACCACGTGTACAGCATGGATGCAGTAAGTCTGTTGACACTGAGCAGGAACCAGGAAGCAGAGGTGATCTCTGATAGGCTAATAGGAATGGGTATTGAGGATAGATTACAGCGGTGATCTCTGATAGGCTGATCGGGACAGGGTCATGGGGATAGATTACGGCGGAATACTACGGCCTGACCTGTTGATTGACACTTGGCCAACAAGTCACGAGGTACGTCTACTGTATGTTCCAGGAACCGCTAATCAGGAACTGTGACGTCCCTGTTCAGGGACCTGCCGTGGTCGAACTCACATGTTGAGGATATTGCTTGTTTGTCCTCCGAATCCTGTGAAAGCGATGGTTCTGTACGGAGCTGGGCGATTGGGTGGAACATCTAGGGAGTATCCCAGTCTCCAAACTCTTCACCCCACACCTGTCCACCTGTAGTCAGGGACACCAGCACGGGACAAACATCCTCTCTGTCCATTTACAACACGTTCAGATCAATCTGTCCAGGAATAGACAACAACGCTAGATAACAGCAGGCCTGGCCAGACGGTTCTGGACCCCGCGTTGACCCTGCTGTTGGGATGGGCAGGCGGGGGATCTATTCAGAGAGCAGAGATCCTTGGGTACGACAGCGATATCTCTCCAGACAGGAAACCAATAAATCCAATGCCCTGGCTAAGCTAATGGACATTCAGACACAATGTCTTCTTTTCACAGGGATCACTACTACTACCACTACTAGGCCTACTACTACTAATACAACAAGTACTACTAGACTAGTACTAGTCTGTTACTTCAACTATGACTACAAATACGGTAGTAGACCTAGTTTACACACAATAAGTTAGCCCAAGTTCCTCCCAGTCGTAACTGCTGGACATTTATGGAGGTTTAGTCTAGTACAGCCCAGTAATACTAAATGTAAACATTTAGACCTCTAAAAGTGCAATCATCACAAATACTGACATAACCACAGAACTGCGTGCACACATTGAACCACCCTAACCCTCTGAACAACACAGAAAAACTGTCTTGAAAACAAAAGTATCTTGAAAACAAAATGGTGTTTTACCTGGAATTCAGTTGTCAAACTATTCCATAATGCAGTAGTATCCACCTCAGCTGTTTCTGTCTGTGGCTGAGGGCTATCGTACGGTCGTCTCACCTGCCTTGCTTCTCGCCCAGGTACAGGTGGTGCTAGCAAACACGTCTTGAGGGAGCGGTTGCTAAGTGTCTCTGTTAGCTCTTTAAAGTCCACGTGCCTCTCACAAGATGCTAGCACAATTTCTCTCTCTCTCTCTCCCTCCCACCTTTGCTCTCTCTCCCACCTTTTGCTCTCTCTCTCTCCCTCTCTCTCCCTTCCTCTTTTGCTCTCTCTCTCACTCTTTCTCACTCTTCCACTCTTGCTCCCTCCCTCCCTCTCTCTCTTTCTCTTTCTCTCTCTCACTCTCCCTCTCAGGCTATTGACGTATGGAAATGTGTGTGAGAGGGTGTGTGTTGTGCTCGAGTCGTTTGGGATAAAAGCGCTGGGGCAAGGTTTGCGCTCCTACAGGAAAGGGCTCCTCCTTTGTTTAGTAAACAGAGAGCCTGGTGGCGCGGCCATGGGGGAGGACTCTGGGCCTGTTCTCCTGCCTGCCTGACAGCCATGGTTGAGGACTGACTGACTGGCTGGTTGACTGACTGACTGGCTGACTGACTGACTGACTGACTGACTGACTGGTTGACTGACTGACTGACTGACTGGTTGACTGACTGACTGACTGACTGACTGACTGACAAACTTGAACAAAGTAGCACCTACTCCTCCTTGGGTTCACATCATCAGCCCGTTATTGTTAATAATACACTCTTAACTAACGTGCCCAGTAAAATAAAGGTAAAAATATATCATTATAATCTATATATACCCACAGCTCCATGATATCAATCTGTAAATACACGGCGATTACTTTAGTAACAATCTAAACTTTTCTTTAGCGTTTTGGCTTTGACCTGTGATTTCAGAGTTACAGGCAAACATCTGAATATGTGACACACAGGAAGCTCTGCTCGAATACGTTCACGTCACGCCCTGTCCAGAATGTGCTGTTAAAACTTGACATATCTCCACCACAACAAGGCCTCCGGGGTGTTATTTTATTCCCACGTCAGAATAAAATACCGTCGAAGTCTCTGTGTTCATCAGAAGTGAACTTAGACTCGCTTAGACTTAGTCCCCACTTATCCTGCGACTATCAAGTCACTCGACATGAGGCCACGGAGCCGAAAAGGCGAAGCCACCAGAGTCACACAGTGTTGATATCGTGTCAAAGGCAGAGGGGTGGACAGCCACACAATGCGGGTGAAATCCTACCCGGTGTTGTTGTAGAGACAGTAGCCTTGTCCCAGGGCTCTCCCCAGACGCTGCCTCTTACTTAAAGACACCGCTGCTTCGATCACTTTAATACTCAGACGCTTCTGAAATCCCACGCATTAAAAACTAACTCTGCTTCACAAATCAATAAAGGAGATTTTTATCTGTTTTATTATACTGTTCTTATCATACCTTTTTACCAAGACACTACGAGTGTAACCACTTCCTTAGCCCTGACCTGTGATGACTTGTTGGCTTGGCTGAACATGTTTTAAGGGCTTATAAACATTCAAATACAACCTGTCTAGAGTTGACAGGTCAGCTAAAAGGGTAAGGTTATACCCTGCAACATGAGTTAGGGGGGTGGGAAACGCCCATAAGCAAAGGTTCACACAGGTAGACTACTACAGGATCCTAAACTACAGTCGAAGCTGAGCTGACAACATTAGCTCAATATAAAACATCCAATAAAATAAAACCATATCCAAGACATCATTCTAATTCATTCTAATTCTACTAAGTATTAACTTGACGTGTATTTGACACGACTACTACAGTAAACCACAACGATCTTTTGAACTTACCCAGTATCTCTCGATCACATGCTCACACGCTCAGTGACCCGAACACAGCTGTGATGTGATCGACCCTGAGGGGTTCAAACCAGGGGTCTCAAGACCGTCTCCAGACCCCAGCCGCTGTCTTCGCACCTGCGCGGGATCTGACGCCCTGCAGCTCGGCCCTCTGGGTAACGCGCTGGTGTCCCTGCACGGCTCCTGTATCAGTCAGCCTAATCTGCCCCCCTAGCCTGCCCCCTCCCCCCCTCCCCTACCCCTGGGACAGGCTCACACCCGCGTTTCTGAGGGGAATGTTTAAATCCCGTGCAAGTGAAGCACTGGTGGACGGTGAGCGGTTGATAATATCTTGTTTACGTTCTCTTGTTTCCAGTGACAACACGGCTTGACGAATTCAGACTGCCGTCATTACAGAGTTGATACAAACAACCGCAACCCATGTTAGCGGCTGCTTCACGGTGAAATTCATGTTATGAGCATACCGCAGGGGATTAGGTACTAGGCTGACTCAGAGGCCTCTATCTCGAGTGTGTGTAGACGAGGAACACTAGCCCACATAGCAAACCACCTTGTCATGACTTGTTTTGCCTCCAGTTGTCATTAGAGAGACCAAACTTGTTACACTCACCTGGGGAGTTCACAAGACGCTAACCTTCAAAAGAAACACATCTCTCTACGATGCCTACAGTATCACGATACCAGGGTCACGATACCATACGTATCACAATACATCGCGATACTCTATACAATACTCGATACATGTTGCGATACAAAAAACGTTTTGTACTTTTTTGGGGTACAGTGCTGTGACCTTGGGGGGGGGGGGGGGGGGGGGGGTTCGATGGGGAGGGGGGTCGGGTGAGTGCCTGAGTGTAATGTTGTTGTCTATTATTTTTGGTGTATATGTGCAGATGTTTTGTGTATTTTATGTTTAAAAACTTTTTTTTGAAACTTTTTTACTTTATCGATACCGTACTGCGGAAAATCAATACAGTATCACAGAAAAAAAGGTGGTGTATTGCTGTATCCATTTTTTTGCACACCTCTATTGCACTGCACACACCTCTCCACTCTCTCTATGACAAACTTTTCTTTTCTTTTCCATATAGTTACTGTATGTGCACTGCTTGTCAGACCCTTGAGTGCATGCGTTACATTCCATAAATCCTCTATGTACAGTAGAGTCTATCAGACCCCTCCCCCCCCAGACTGGGTCCCTGGACGAGCCTCTCCAGACTCAGCCCCGTCTGCTTCCCTCTTCCTCTGCAGGCCAACACGCTGCTTCCTGTCGGCGGCGGCCCAAAACAGCGCTCGCATCCTCCGCTGACGTCACCCGGTGACCGACCCGAACTTCCCCCGGCCACCATTGTTCCCACCGACCCCCCCCCCCCCCCCCCGTGTCGCTATCTCTGCCACCCCAAACCCGCTGATGAAGGCCTCCCAGACCCCGCTCAGCTGAACCCCCCCCCCCCCTTCCCCCTCCCTCCCCCTGACTAATGCTAACGGGAGGAAGCTCGCCCCCCCCCCCCCCCCGGAGAGGTTTGTAGGACGAGGCCCGGGCATTGTGATGTCACAGATCACGCTGGTCGGCAGGGTTATTGTTGGTTTTCCCGCCTCTCTTTTTTCTTTTCTGCCACACTTCCCCTCGTCATTTCCCCCCCCGTCCCCCCGTCCCGACAACAGAGGCGTCACTGAACCAGAGGCGTCTCCCCGAAACCTGCTCCTCATCTGCCCACAACTTCAAAAGACTCAAAAGCAGAATAAAACTCCCCGAGGTTGAAAGTGAACTTCAAACATGGAAGCACCCATCAGCAGTTGTGAGCTGCACGTCTGTTCAGTCCATCTCTCCTATGTTTGATCTCTCTTGAGACAACATAGGGATGTAGACAGCGCCTCCTGGTGGCCACTTCGGTAACAGAGCTACAAAACATCAGCCAAGTAGCCTTGCACTCTGACCCCTGCAAATTGACCCAGTCGGTATGCTATTCCAACTATCTGCAGTGTCATAGTTCATAATTTGAATGAGTGAGTGAGTGAGTGAGTGAGTGAGTGAGTGAGTATTTATCTGTTTATAGGCCTATGGCTCTATTGAAAACCCTTTCCACACCCTGCCTCGTCCACCAACGCCTCCTCCGTATTATAAAGCAGAGACACTCCCACACAAGGAGGTCAGGTTACGTCTAGAGGCTCGTCCTACCGTCTTGACGGTCGGGGTAGATGAGACGATATGAAATTGCGAGCTCCCGCGAACCAGGCATTCATAAAAACAGCTCCTGTTTAGCACACGGCCAAACACAACATGTAGAGCATCTTAGAATAACCAGATGTTTCCTGAGGAACACAAGCCTGTACCTCCTGAGTCTTGTGTTTCATTAACATAGAATATGCGGTCGTCTTCTTCACCTGCGTCCTCCCACGGTTCGTTTTTTTTTTTAAATGTATGACCCACAGGAAATGTGCTCTAAGCCGCACAGGAAATTTACTCTGAGATTGTTAATGTTTACTTGGTTAGTTGAGCACAGCGGAGAAGACGACCCCCAGGGTCAGTAGTTCAAAACACGTAATAAAAAGCTTAACGAGGGTTGCTTTACTGTGGCAGGGAGGGGCGCTGTTTACCTGTGTTTGTGGAGCGGGCGCAGCAGCAGGCGCAGGTTCCGCGGGGCCCTCAGGGGCCCCCGAGGGCCCCGTCTGCCCAATGGTGGACAGATCCAGGTTAAGGTCCAATATGGACTCGTAAATATTCTCAGAGTCCACGTCGGGCTCAGCGCCCGACTCCATCTCCAGCTCCAACTCTTCCTCCACCTCCTCCTCCTCCTCCTCGTCCTCCTCCAGTTGTAAGGGCGACTCGGGTTCTTCCGGGGACCGCCGGGTTCCGAGGTCGGGTTCCGGGACGACGGGCGTGTCCACGGGTATGGGCTTGTGGACCGGGTCTGCCGGGCTGAAGCTGGGGACGCGGGGCTTCGGGGCGAGGCCCTGCTGAGGGTCGTCCAGGGACGACAGGCTCTTGGCGGGATCGAGGAGCGAGGAGGAGGAGGACTTCAGGCTGGGCCTCTTCCTGGTCAGGGCGCCGTCTGACACGGCGGCGGCCTCCGCGGGGGCGGGAACAGGAACGACGAGGGAGAGGAGGGAGTCGCCGCGCTTGAACGGCAGCGGGGGGGCGTGGTCGTGGAACTCCAGCGGGACGCCGAACGTGGACATGCGGTTCTCCGTCTTCCTGTAGTCGGCGGCACCAGCGGAGGAACGAAGCCTGATCGTTACCTCGTCCCCCGCCGCCCTCGGCTCCTCGACCGCCGCTCGCTCGGGCCTCGGGACGGGCGCCGCTGGCGCCGGCACCGGAACCACAACCGCCATGGGCATCAGGACGGGCTCCGGCGCCGGCGGGTTGGCGAAGTCCAGCGGCGAGGGGAACTCGGCGGGCAGCTCTTTAACGTACTTGGCGGGGATGTAGAAGGGCTTGGCCCGCTCGTCCTTGCGGACCTGCCACCAGTGGTCATTGGTCTTGGCCAGGAGGAGGTAGCGCTCGTTGGGCTTGATGGCCACCAGGGAGCCGTCGCGGCCCGTGTACTGGTACTCGAACTCCACCAGAACCAGACCCATGCTGCACGCCAGGGAGGTCATCGCCACGGACGCACGACCGCCCACAGGCCACGCCCACCCCTCGGGGAGGGGGGGTCTTCACGTACAGGTAGGGGGGGGGGGGGTGGCGGGGAGCAGATGGGGGTGTTCAAGGTTCAACAGCAGCCCTCCTGGGAAGAAAAAGAAAACGATGTTAAATGCACGTATCTACAAAAACTACAACTACACCCAAAACACACACACACAGGTAGAATCACGGCCATCTCAAAACACACACACAAACAGGGAGCATCACGCCCATCTCAAAACACACACACACACACACAGGTAGAATCACGCCCATCTCAAAACACACACACAAACAGGGAGCATCACGCCCATCTCAAAACACACACACACACACACACACAGGGAGAATCACGCCCATCTCAAAACACACACACACACACACACAGGGAGAATCACGCCCATCTCAAAACACACACACACACAGGGAGAATCACGCCCATCTCAAAACACACACAGGGTTTCTATCACGAATCCAGATTAATTTGTCGTTGTACAGTGCGCGTTTGCTGAGTTGGCCCTAGTTATTCATTCAAACCCTTTTTATTGAAATGAGGATAAGCCCCTTGAGCTGCACCAACTCGTTTTCGAGTGGGTCCTCGAGCACAAACACACAGTATGAACATTTAAAGAAAACAAAACACAACACAGAGAAACAATACATGACAACACAAGACAATCGACATGAACAGACACAAGTACACATACAGGCTCTCATCACTGCCCCCCCCCCCCCCCAACATCCATTTTAAATCATCTATGTCTTCAATAAAATTAATAATAAAAATAAAAAAAGAATAAAAATAAAATGTAATCAAAAGCAAGAACAAGTAGAATTAAGGTGTGTTAACAATGACGTCTTAAAGCTATGGATAGAGGTAATAGATCTGATTATTCAAACAGATCTACTCTACTGTACTCTACTCTACTGTACTCTACTCTACTCTACTCTACTCTACTCTACTCTACTCTACTCTGCTCTACTCTACTGTACTCTGCTCTACTCTACTCTACTCTGCTCTGCTCTACTCTACTCTACTCTACTCTACTCTACTCTGCTCTACTGTACTCTGCTCTACTGTACTCTGCTCTACTCTACTCTGCTCTACTCTACTCTACTGTACTCTACTGTACTCTACTGTACTCTACTCTACTCTGCTCTCACACCCTCGGAGCGGCGCTGAGCAAACAGAACGGCGGTCCGTCTGTCTCTGTGTGGCCCACGCCCACAGTCAACACAGATACTGTTTAACTTCTAAACCAAACCCGCTGGGACTCATTTCTAGGCCCGTGGTGGCGTCGCTCTAGTAGGCGTGTCCACCAGTAGGTCTCTCCCCCCCCCCCCACACCGCCTAAAAGCACATGTTCCCTCCCCACTCGCGGATTTGAGAACCTGTGATTGGTGCAAACGCAGGGCCAAGAGGTCATGTCTATTCCTGAAACGCCACACTCAAATGCCAGAGATTTACGATCGGGGGAGGGGGGGGGGGGGGGGGGGGAGGAGGATGGGGGGGGGGGGGGTGGTGAGTGACTAAGCGAAGGGGGACCGGGACTCTGGAACGACAGAGCTCCACACCCAGCCTCCATCACGCCATCCTGGCCTCTCACACAGACCTGCCAGCAGAACTAGGCGGTCTCACCATGTGATGAGAGGACATGTTAACCCTTTGAATACGACCGCATCACCTCAATGTTTTTTTAAATATCTAAAAAATTGTAAAAAATTATTTAAATTTTTTATTTTTTATTTTTTTTAAATCCCTCAACATTCCAACACTTCCTGAAAGCGGAGAAACTGCTCTCTCTTTCTAGTAAAATAGGGGAAATCCAATTAATATTCAGAATGTTGGCACTGCACTTCCTGTAGTAAAAGGGTTAAAGAAGTGACATGGTTCTGCATTCTGAGGTTTCCATACGTGGCGCCGCGCCACCCCGGCAGGAAGCCGATCACAAGCTTGACTCGTCAATGTCACAGATGTCCATTTTAGAACTAGGAGAGATGCGTGAGCAATAAATGTCAAATGTCATCTCCTAACTATGCTTATGACTAACCACACACAGGGCCCAGGGAGCCCCTGTCTCTCCTCCTCCCTGCCTGGCCGGGACTCGGAGGAGTCGCTTCCTCTCTGAGGGCGGGGGGCGGGGCATGCGGAGGAGACGAGCAGGAAGTCTCAGTGTTGATCTTAGCGACGGGCTACAAACACATCACAACCCCCCCCCCCCCCCCCCCCCCGCTACCCCCCACAGGGCTGACCGGTCCTTTTCATACCAGCCACAGACGCATCACTGACTACTAGACAAGTCTTCACCCTCACACACACACACACACACACACACACTACACACACACACACACAGACACACACACTACACACACACACACACACACACACACTACACACACTTTACTAAATAAAAACTGAATGAAAATGGTCTGCAAGTGGTATCTTATCCCTGTGCAACTGGATACACACACATCACACACAAACTCTCTCTCTCTCACTCACACACACACACACACACACACACACACACACAGACACCTCCCCAAACAAGGGCACATTCATGAAGAATGTTACACACACTCAAGACATTTGTAAACCCTATATAAAATGATTCATATCAATGATTCCTGTGGGGCTTGTTGAGAGAACCTCAGAGAACTTGACCTGGCCAACCTACAGCTGTCAAAACATGTCAGCATAGGAACCAAGTGATATAAGTAAATGGACTACAGGTACAGTATATAGAGCTTTTAACCAAAGCGCTTTACAATGGCCTCTTATTCACCCATTCACACACCAATGGCAACAGCTGCCATGCAAGGTGCTAGCCTGCTCAATGGGTAATTTGGGGTTTTGTGTCTTTGCCCGAGGACACGTCAACATGTGGACAGGAGGAGGTGGGATTCGAACCGCCGACCCTGCGATCATGGGACGACCCGCTCTACCTCCTGAGCCACGGCCGCCCCATGTCCATATAGTCTGGATTGAATTACTTTGTTGTCTTCAAATGCTGTATCTTCCCCCGGGAGATCAATAAGTCTACTACTACTGCGCTACTCCTGTATATCAAGGTGTCTGTCTGTCTGTCTGCCTGCCTGCCTGTCTGTCTCTGTCTGTCTGTCTGTCTGTCTGTCTGTCTGTCTGTCTGTCTGTCTGTCTGTCTGTCTGCCTGTCTGTTTGTCCGTCTATCTGTCTGCCTGCCTGCCTGTCTGTCTGTCTGTCTGTCTGTCTGTCTGTCTGTCTGTCTGTCTGTCTGTCTGTCTGTCTGTCTGTCTGTCTGTCTGTCTGTCTGTCTCTCCAGGCTGACACAGTTTTACACAGACCACAAACGGCCTTTACCTTACTAATCGCTCTTATCTCTGACCACTACAAAACGGATCACACACTACCTGCCTATCGCTAACAGAGAAACAAACTGGGTGTCTTGGGGGTTATTAGGGTCAGATTTAGCCTGATATCAGTCACGACTGTCAACTTGTTCCACTCTGTTGAGAACCTCGAGTGGGTGGATTGAACGTCAGAACCCAGGCTAGGGAGGATTTGCCTGTAACGTGTTAACATGCGGAATTGTACTTGAACTCGTTCCGTGATCACAAACCTGTCCTTTTAGCTTTATTCTGCAGCATGACTAGCAACCAACAACATAGTATGTGTTTAGTCGTCACTCGT